>NC_089278.1:21188220-21359706 GCF_963678975.1 Dysidea avara
TTTTTCGCATTTAGCAAAGTCTCACAATGATTGGTTCACTAATCTTTGTCCATAATAAGACAAGTGATTTACGAGCTAAAAAGTTAACCTAACGATGTATGGCTAGTTTTTAGTACAGAGGTCACAGTATAGTCTATATGACTAGCTATTCATCAGGAAAGACAAGGCAGTTTTCGTGATACAATAGTAACAGTGTACAGCCATGAATGTTGTACTAGAGATGTCATATCTATCATCGTACATGCTATGAAAGTTTTAATTCTTAAATATTCTCTAGTATTCAATGTACATTGTGTCTTTCATGCATGCACGCATGCACGCACACACACACACGTTGTGGACTAATGTTTGGTCTCAAATAATGCCAGGTCCACAATGAAGGCTTGTGGGAGAGGGGGAGGTTGTCAAAATGATACATATATCAGTTGCTGCAAAGAGATTTATGTAGCTACATAGCTACTGTAGTCATGCAGAAATGACTGTCTTGGCTTTTGTATAAAAATAGAGTTATTGGTACAGCAGAGAGGCCTTACCAGGAATGGAGACACATTATCTATAGGACATAGTTCAGTTAGATCATACCAACCAAATTGTTGTTAGAACTGACAAGTCAGCATTAGATAATGGCATTCATCCCATTCATGAAAGACATTTAACTCTACATGATAAAATATCTGGTACCACAATAATGTCTAGAGCAGACATCCTAGTCTTACAGTGTGCTAGTAGCACAAACCACTGTCCAGTAAATTTGATCCAGTCAAAATATTAGCTAGCTGAGTGGTTACATAACTGAGAGTACCTAGGAACTATATAAACTTACTGTACTAATGCCAGTAAAGTATATGCATTGTGATGTGCTCACAATGGTCAGCAAATGGTTGAAACTTACCGCCTCTCAAATACAATAGCCACCACAGATTCACCTCAAACATACACAAGTCAAGACCAGATACTACATTTCTGGACTCAACCCTGTCTCTTGTAACCACCACTATTCTAAACCCCCACTGCACTGTACTGTACTATGCGGGCATGCAACAATTTAAGAGTGCAGCAACAGTGAAACCTTCATTTAATGGACTTATGGTCAGTTTAGACAAATGGCACATAGAGTGGCTCACCCTATCACATGCATAGCATTTCTTAATCATTTTGAAGGTTTTCAGTGATGAAACTTTTAGTCAGCCATGTAATCTGTCTTGTTTATAAAGTCCTTGAAAATGTGTACAATTGTGGTAATCTACAATGTCATTTGACACTTGTATGTTATTTTGTCCTATTAAAGATTTTGTCTATAGACATGAGGGAGTATAACATGTTCTCATATCAGATTATAGCTCATCACTTGCTAACTAATAGACTGTTTATGTGATAAATAGCCAGCTATAAATTTGTCTACTCTGTATAGTATACAATGGGTGAAATAACCTTCCAATAGGAGTTACGGCTTTCAGTGTAAAGGTTGCTTAAGTGATGGTATGTTAATAAGATGCCATTTACTGACCAAGTCAGCTAACAGCAGCAGTCATCATGTCATTATACTTAAATTTGACAGTTTGCAATAACATATTTCACTGTGCACTGACAAACTCTAGCTGTAGCTTACACCTGGTTTATTTCCTTATTAGGAGGTTAATCAAGCTCCGCCACCTCTGGCTATGAGCCGGGAATGACCCTCCAGTGATTGAACAGCCAAACAATGACTGCAGAAAATGTTGGAACTGATTTTTTCTACTTGTACAATGCTGCTAATAGAAATATGAATACATCTTATGTACAATTTAGTTTCAGTGTTATTGATATGTACAGCAATAGTTACTAGTAGGGGGTCTTAGTGAACTTCATGTAAGGATCATCTTCACTTGGATGTTGTTGGTGCTGTTGTTGTTGTTGTTGCATGAAGTAGATTAGAGGTGAAACATGGCCTTTTATAATATCTACCAGTTTTGCTAGATCATTAGAGTCAGTAATGCCATATTGTGTAAGCCTCTTGGTGTCTAATCTTGCCATTTTGGCACCATCGACTTTGTGTTCACGAAATATTTGTTCGTACTTTGACAAGCCCATTGATTGCAGTAATGTCAACAGTGTGTTGCTGTCCATGAAAGAGAGTTGCTTGATGTTATCATCAGGTCGCTGTGTTGCCAATAAACACTGCAGCTGTTTCATGGATGTCTGTAATTGTGTCACCACGTTGGTAATGTTTTGTAACTGTTTGTTTAGCTCAACATTATTCTCCTCTAATTGTTTAATACGTCCGAGTAAAGCTTCTGGATCACTACTGTCCGTTTGATGTAACAACTGCTTTGCAGGTAGTGTGCGGGCCTTTGGTAATGATGCTGATTTTGCTGCTGTAATTTTCAGATAGCCATCCGAGTCATTACCAAATGTACTACATCTTTTTTCAATTGGTTTCACCATGCCAATAATTTCTTTTGGTATAACACAGTATTCATCTTCATCAATCAACTGATCATGTTCTGATATACTGTTAACTTGAACTGGTAATCTTGACTGCATGTTTCCTATCTCCTGTGGCTTGGGAGCTTGTGGCTGATGTAGAGGTATCCCCGGAGCTAGTGGCTGATGTAGAGGTGTCTCCTGTGGCTTGGGAGCTAGTGGCTGGGATATTTTACGTAGAGGTGTGTTATTTTTAGCTTCTACTAGATTTTCATACAGTGGTTCAATCTGTTGTGGTTCAGAATCTTCACTACTAGCTGACGGAACTGATCGGCGCATTGTCATGTATCTCTCACGTGGTGCACTTAGTTTGACGTTCATATATAAACTAGACTGCAGTTCATCTGCAGTCTCAGTAGTTGCCATCGTACAGTGACTAGCAGTACCAGAGAGTTCATAATTCTGTTTGGCTTCAATGGCTTCCCTTTGATCTTTATGTGAGTTTATTGACAAACACTGCAACTTGATAGGAAGATCTAGAGGTATTTCAATCATTTTGGCTGCTATTCCATCTGTCTTTGATACAGTCTTGGCCACAATACTTTTCTCATCACATTTGGCAGTCAATGTCAGAATGGAACCTGTTGTCCCAGTGGGCATGGAGTTATTGACGTCAATCAGCACAACATCAATTGGGAGCTTTTTCACATACCACAGACATTCTGACATGTACATCTTGACATCCTCTGGCTGAGTGGAAAAGAAGCCAACTTGTGTTGGTGGTAATCTCAACTTCCTGTCTTTACGGTCGTAGCAAAGGAGGCAGCTCTTGCCGAATGTATCACGTTCCTTGCGTGATGGAAACAACAGCCCATCATCACTGAGTTGCATTGATTGTGCAGTTTTGGAGTCAACACGAACTACTTGAGGCAGTTCACCACAGGAATACAACTCACCCACACCTTTATAAATATGTCCTTGTGGTCCATAGGATGGGTCTACTGGGGAGTACAAGAGAGTGGAGTCACGTGGAACACTGTACGTAATTTTCTGCTTATCTATAGCCGTCACCACTTTCGTAACATTCTGGAAGCACAATAAGAGGACCGTATCATTAGAAATCCTCGATGTTTCAGTAGGTCCATAGTAGCCCTCCACAACTCTAGCCATCTGGGGAAGGGTAAACTGGTCAGACAACTCCGCGAGCGTGTAGAATTTGTGCATTGGATTTAATTGGTCTTGGGCGACGTGCGGTGGACGTGGCATAGTTCTAGTGTTCTCGTAGATATCTGCAGACGATCCGGCACTCACGGAATGACGCAGGTGTCTTCGTGCGTCTTGAGTCGTGTTCTCCGAGAACGGGAGACTTGGCAAAGGTTGTAGTGAGTAGCGATCAGATCTTCGAGGCAACATTCTTTTCTCCACATACACGAACGTACGCGTGATAGCTAGACAGGTCTAAAACTAACTGCAGCCTGTTGTCTTATATAAGTTATCTCTGCTAACTGCTGCATTGCATACCAATGACGTCACAGCTTAGCTTCTTCTATTATCGCGCAGGCGCTTATCCATATTTTTATATTGTTTAATTAGCAGAGCCCGCCTGGGGCATAAGTGCTAATGTACATTAAATTAAAAGTGATTGTATAATAATTGTTTGAAGCTGTCAATAGTTTGTTGGTTGATGATGTCTTGTGGTAGTCCATTCCATTCTGGTATTGTTCTTGGAAAAAATGAGTACTTATAATTGTCTATTGATGTATGATAGTGTAGGAATTTTTGTTCATGATTAGATCTTGTAATAGTATCTGTTGTGATTAGTGTTGACTTCTGGTTCTGGCGTCGCTAAACTAGTTCAGATATTGTCTCTTTTTCGAATGTGAGAAAGTCATGCAATCTATAGGTGCACGTGATCGGCTAGACTGCTTTCTTGCTGCTCTGGTGGAGCCGGAGCCACACTACTGTTGACACTATAGTTACTACTTGAGTGTTGCATAGCTCGCATAGTTTGTAACTGATAGTTCCATATATAGGTAGAACTCAATTATGTGAATTTAAAATACTAAAATAATATAGCTAATTATTTTTAATATCAAAAATAAACTCTCTAGCTGTCACAGTAGCTACTACTGTACAAAAGTTTTATCTTGCAAAATTAGTGCATATAAAAATGATGCAAAAAGTCATTATGACAATATTATAATAGAATATATTATTATAAAGACTGTGATTATATGAGTTAGCTAAACCTACAGTACTAGTACATACAATGACAGCATTTATACACAACTATCCCATAGTGTTAACACACTGAATAACAAGACAACACATGATATAAACAACACTATATTTGGCTTCTTGACAGCAGAAGCAGAAGGGTCTTGTACAGGCGTGGTCACCTCAGGAGGTACCTTGGTGTGGGTAACCATGACAGGGACCTTTGTGTCAATGTCATCGCAGTAGCTGACTTTGCGACCCCTTGCCTCCATCAACCAATAGGTTGGTACTTTCTCTGCAACATTTTTAAACTCCATGGCCTTCCGAAACCCAAACTTGAAATCAGCATTGTTCTTCAAGAGCCTACACACGTGCACAATATGTTTAGCAGTGATAAGTACACGTATACCTATCTGAAGTAAAGGACAACATTTTCAAGGAACTAATTCACGTGTGCAATGAAACAGGTTTGGCATTTACAGCAGTGTCAGTTTTCCTTTGGTATACTGTTTTGACATTAGTTACCATATAAGTTAGCAACTACATGTATTCCAGGAGGTGAATGAGTCATGTTAACTGGAGTCACAATAATGATTTTTTTTAAAAGACAAAATTTTGAATGAGTGGTCTTAAGACTGGGTAATGACAAAATGGAGAGATTTTAAAATCTTCCTTCTAGTCACATTCTACCCAGCAGCCTTTTTAAAAAGCTTCCATGGTGAAAAATATTTACAAACACCCCTCAAATCATTGTATTCTTCATTTTCATCACTACAATAATCTGTACATCATATTTTGGTAACCACTTGTACAAACACACTGCCTTGTAAAAGTGATAACTTTCTAGACTTAGCTGCCTGCATATGCGTCTTCATGTATACATATCTTGTAATTTAAAGAGCCCATATTTTATACACACACTACTCACAACACCACCACACACACACACAACACTACACACATGCACACATACACTATGCACACGTCACATTTGGGCCATTTAACTAAGCAACACTGACTCCTTAGTCACACCTGTGTTATCAGTTCATTGTTTGTAAAAAATGGTAATATTTTTTACAGTGACAAACATCTGGCCACCTGCTGTTCGAAAAGCCCATACCACCTAATTTGGCTGTGAAGTGGCCTATATATTCTGCTGCTCCAAAGACACTTAACTATACTCGTAGGAAAGCATGGTTCTTATTATACAGTACACTAACAGTACTTTCAACACAGAAGATTATTCTGGCTGCCACTACAACTTTACTACTGTAAATAAATAGTGTCCCTTACTGTGCAACTTACTTGTATGTAGCTTCAGTGACTTGTATCTTACCAGCCACTCCACTGCTCTCAGTACGACTGGCAATATTAACTGTGTCACCAAAAAGGCAGTAGCGAGGCATACGATTACCAACAACTCCAGCAACAACTTTGCCACTGTGAATGCCGATGCGAATCTACATAGCAGTACATAACAGTAAATGTACACCAGTGATAATGGCAGTGTATTTGATACACACTGTTGTATCACTACTGCAATGTGGCAAAAAGTATAAGATATTTTCAAAGATTGTATACATGTGATAGTCATGTGAGCAACAAAGGATCACAGTTGCTGATCAGAATCGCTTAATACCTACTGAACACCATTACCAAAAGTATTTGTACACATCATGAAATAAGTCCAACACATTATAAAACAAATTTGATATACAATTGTACGGCATGTATAACTCGCCACACATTCATAACAGAAAATATTGATACATACATTGATGGGATTTCCATCCACAGGACTTTTCACATCTTGGCAACACAACATCATGTCAAGTGCCTGATTGCACACTTTTTCTGCATGATTGTCATAACGTGTTGGTAGACCTCCTACCACCATGTAGGCATCACCGATTGTCTCCACCTGAACCATAAACATAACTTTATTTATGCATTATTTGGTGTTTCAAGTGTCACCATGACATTTCACTCTCATTAAACCAATAATATTAGTGTACACTACTATTATGAACTCTTGCATTCTATATAATTGATGTTACATGCACTTTTGCTACAGTATTGTACAGTGGAAATTATCTAATCAGGTCACTGTATAATAAGGCCATCGTAAAAATTCCCAGCTGTGTCATTTGTATATGATGTGATCCACCTAATGCAACTTTCCACTTAACAAGGTCACACATTCTTTGTCCCTATAATGACCAACTCTGCACACCTACCAATACAACCACCATCATTGGATGGTGTTTGACAAGTGAATGATATCAGCTGTTTTACAGAGGTGGAGGAATATGAAAAAGTTGGGGGGGGGGGCTCAAAATTATGTGCAAAGTAGCTCCTTTTAGGGTCTGTAGGCATGCCCCCCCTAGAAAAGTTTTGAAAATAGGTGCCACAAGATTGAAACTGGCGGCACTTTTGCAAAAGTATTGTAAATTAAAATCTTTCAGGTACAACACATGTACAATGAATCATTCCACTATATGATATATATACGTAGGTAATTATTGGAGGAGCTCTGCGCCTCTCATCTGAAAGTTGGGGGCTCCAGCCCCTCTAGCCCCCGCCTTCCGCCGCCACTGTTTTATTGTACCAACACAACTACTACACAATTCTTACCTTGTAGACGCCGTTGTAATCAACAAACTTGTCAAACAGACGATACAACTCATCAAGCATCTTCACCACATCCTGGGGTTCCACCAAGTGGCCAATAGCAGTGAAGCCTTCAATATCACTGAACAATATTGTAACTGATTTGAACAGTTCAGCTTCAACTTGTTGGTTGGCCATCAGTGCCTCCATAGCAGACACAGGTAGAATATCATTGAGTAGTCTCTTCATTTTGCCCATTTCAGTATCCAAGCATGTGCGGGTTGACTCAAGCAAGTCAATGTCACTTTCCAACATCTCCTTCTCCACTTTCATTATGATGAGAGCTCGCATGGCATCATGGATTGGGATATCACTGATGAACATATTGTTAGCTTCAAGATCCTTCAAGGTCCTGATACGTGGTGAGCAGAGGAATAACATGTGGTTAGTCTTGCTAAGGTGTATCATCTGGCCCACCAGCTGCAATGGATTGCTGCCGTTAGCTTTATGATTCAGACGGAGCACATAGATTGTGTTGATGTGTGTCAGTATAACATCAAAAGACAGCACAAAATGTGGTCGCTCTAATGTGAAGTATGTCAGAAGGTTACGGTCAGAATCATTTCTTTCTTCATGGTGTGATAATAATACATCCAGGGATATTCCCACTTGTACCATCTCCAACTGGAAATCAAAGATGATGTGAAATGGAAAAGCAAAACGGAACGTGTCAGGAGTGACAGTCACACGACTCTCTACAGGAAACAAACCATTGGGAGATTCTGGATACAATATCTCACGGGAGATTTCTGAACTACAAGGACCAATCTCCTTAATACAGAACACACTATGATCGTGATCAGGACCTTTCCTGACCACGTAACTAACATCAACTTCCAACCCATACAGCTCCCGTCCCACGTTCTTCACCACACCAATTACAATGGAGTCCAACTTTCTGTGTGAATAGTAATGAAGCAACAAATTGCCATCTTCTTCACTACAGCGAAATGATGGTGCTCGCATTTCTTTGTAAACTATTGTGAGGTGGTCGTGTAGTGCATCTAAGTTGGTAAGGAAGTCTTTTATTGATCGGCCAAGTAACTGCAGAGTCTTGGCATAGCCAGACTCTTGACACCAGAGGAGAAACTGCTCCCCAAACATCTCCAGGATGGTATCAGCATCCAGTCCTGTAAGGAGAATAGAAAATATTATATACCATGGCACTTCAAACTAAGGGTTTCAAATTTTCATAAAGCTCTTTGTATTCTGAAATGAAGTATGTATGTGACTGAACTGTATTTTCAAAAGTGGAATTCATGAACTAAAGTGTACTGTTCAAAAAAAGTTGCCATTTTTACTTATGAATTTTACTAATTAGACCTACTAAGATGTGTTGAAATGTCCCTACAATGCATACTTTGAAATTTTGTTTAATTATTTGCTGTAGTGTAATACATCCCTATTATGCCTAAAATTCTTTTTTTCTATGGAATCCATACATGGAGTTTACAAAATGGTTATTCAACCAACAATGTAATTACCCAGTATATCAGTTGCTGCCTCAATGATCTGGTATGTAACGGACTCATCGTACACAACACCAATCTTGAATGAGTTATCATCTCCAATTATGCATGAATCTGGAGAATTCTCAAACACTTTAGCTCTGCAAGATAATGGATAGCTATAGATAAAGCTAATACAAATAATGATACGAGAACACATCTAGAGCTCAAACAAAGTTTACTAGTGGAAATTCATGGATATTTCCAACTATCTATGACAACTAAATATTGCAACATGAAGGTAGACTACATGTGTTGAAAATCATTCATGGAAAAAATATTCACAAATTTTGCAATTTTAGATTTATTTGTGAATATTTTATTCCCCATCATAATTATGTCTTTTGTAAAAAAAAATAAAAAAAACTTAAAAATACCCCTTGAAGAACTTAAAAACTTTTGTTCCTTTAGCAGTGCCTGTATATAGCTGTAACTACTAGCACAGAGTCTCCAATCCTTACAATGAATAGAAATAATTATAGCTACTAAGGTTTAATCATGCAACATTTGCATAGGCCAAAAATGTGATTGCTTTACTGCAAGAGGCTAAGTTTTGCATCACACTAAACTGCTAGCTGTGCATAGTCATGCACAACGTCACATGATCCAAACAGAGAAGCAAACATTGGTAAGTGACAGCAGAAGCAAACCAAGAGAAATGGGACAGATAGTCATTCACTATGGCGTGCCTTAGTTTTTCTTCCAGACCAGTCGTGCTTATTATATCATTATGCTTTAGTCTCATCCTCAGTATCATAAACATTGCCCACTTTTCTGCTGCAAACACAGCATGTCACAGTCACAACACATAGTGTTGAATTCAGTTCCATTTGAACACTTCTGTCTGCACCACGAGTTATTCTGTAAGGTTTTTTAAAGTGAACAGGCCACAAGAAACTTTGATTGGCAACTTTGCAACGTGGAAGTTATAGTAAGGACGGAACTGATATCAACAATAATGCTAGTGCATGACCAATGGGATGTAGACACAAGCCTGATTGTTAAATTGCTTTACGCAATAAGTCGTGAATGTTTTCTTGTGAGTAAGGAAAGGATAGACCATTTGTGAACGCTTTTTTCCGTGGTTCATTCCCATTATAAGGTATATGAATGCATAATCAGGTTGTGTATTACTCTTATTCACTTATTGGCTTGCTAAAATTTCATGTTTTCTGACATCACAGGTTCCAAGACAACTATACACATCATGCACATCTAATAATTGTTGAATGCTAACAATTTAATTTTGATTGGACTTTATTACAAAGCATGCAAAAAGTCGGCTATATTGGACAAAAGTTGATCAATAGACTGAAGTGATACTAATCACAATCATAATACAGTGTACGGATCTCCCAATTTATGCTACTCCCAAAATGCTGTCACCAAAAATCATCAAAGAAATGTTTTGCGTGATGAAAAGCAACGTCAAATATACTGTTAAAAAGGGGAAGTTTTTTTTAAAACTTACTATTTGAGAAAAACAGTAGGATCAAAATACTCTAATAAAGCAGTTACCCTAATAACCACAACGGTTGCACATGCATATCATAGCTATGCTACAATTAAAATATAGTGTTATTAGTTCAAAAAATCCATAATGAAATACAACATAGCTATGGGGAAAAATACATAGAATAAAACTACTAAATTCCTAAGTCCCTGTAAAAATTCCTACACAACATAGTTATGTAGATTCTTTCACCATAGCTATGTTGTAATAGCTACTATTATTGATACCTCACTTCGTTGGATCCCTATTTCATTATTAAATTTTAATAGTACATATTAGTGCGACTATATTTTATTATACCATCATCATACAGTATGATAGTACTGTATGGACAACAAAGGAGTAGGTGTGGCCCACGAAATAACATCACCCAAAAACCACCCTCAATTTTCCCTAATGACAATGAGGCAGTATTGGTTAGGTAAAACCAAGCCTTCAGATCGACTCGAAACGCTTTCAACAAGTTGCTACAGAATTTTTTAAAAATAATTATTTGATGGAATTTTCTACCGACCGAGTAACTGACTGACTGACTGACTGACTGACTGACTGATGCCTTCAGACAAGTGTAACTCGATAACGGCTAAGGCTACGGGCTTGATTTTTTCACAGTTCGACATCGTTTCGACCCCAAAATGTGCCTTTTGGCATACCATAGTACGTACAATGCATTCTTCATGGACTTACCAGTGTCCTCCTTTGTGTCCCATTCATCTTTGCTGACAGCAAAAAAAGTGTCAATTGGGCGGTAGCATGTGATGGCTTCCCTTCATAATGGAAACTGTCCGTATTTTTCATAGTGACTATTTTGATTGCAGAGGTGCTTTTCGAACAGTTCTTGATTTGTACTGTGTAACAGGTTGAACATAGCCGACAACGAAGCATAATGGATACTTCACTTTTCAGACAATAATTGATATAACTGGGGAGTGCAGCACTATTTCTTTCTTTCGGTATGCATGGATTGCAGATGTGCTTTTCGAAAGTTCTTGATCCGAAATGCTGTGTAACAGGTTGAACATAGCTGACAATGAAGCGTAATGGATACTTCACTTTTCAGACGATAACTGATATACAGGGCGCACGGCACCATTTCCAGATGTGGTATGTGTGGGTTCACCAGTCATAATAATTATTTACAAAAAAAGTTAACAAACAAGCACACAGAAACATTTGGAATTTTCAACTAGAGTAGGGACCATAGCACTTCGATAAAAAGTACTGAAACAAGCTGGAGTAGTGCACAATATTAAATCACAGTTAAACAATAAGAAGTGTTATATCCCTACTGTGCTCAAGGTACCATAATGGAAATACTCAGTAGGGATATAACACTTCTTATTGTTTTACTGTGATTTAATATTTTGCACTATTCCAGCTTGATTCGGTACTTTTTATCGAAGTGCTATCAGGTCCCTACTCTAGTTGAAAATTCCAAATGTTTCAATAGTAGGGACCACATTTGAGTAGGCGTGGCCCACAAAATAACATCACCCAAAAATCAGCCTCAATTTTCCCTGATGACGATGAGGCAGTATAGGTTAGGTAAAACTAAGCCCAAACAAGCTTTCAGATCAACCCGAAACGCTTTCAACAAGTTGATACAGAATTTAAAAAAAAAATTAATGGAATTTTCTAGTGACTGACTGAGTAACTGACTGGCTGATGCCTTCAGACAAATGTAACTTGATAACAGCTAAGGCTATGGGCTTGATTTTTTCACTGTTCGATGTTGCTTCGGCCCGAGGGGTGCCTTTTGGCAAACCACAGTGCATACAATGCATTCTTCATGGACTTACCAGTGTCCTCCCTTGTGTCCCATTCATCTTTGCTGACAGCAAAAAGTGTCGAATTGGCATGATGGCTTCTCTTCTTAACAGAAATCATCCGTATTTTTCATAGTGGCTACTTTGATTGCAGAGTTGGAACAGGATAACTCAGAGCAGCCTTACAAGTGCAGTATTATTTGTTTATGATTTGTGGTGCCACAACATTAAACCTCAGACTTTGAGGTGTCAACACCAGCCTAAACGCAAAATGCATTCATAACCTTGTTTACCAGTGTTACTTTGACTTGTGGGATTGTAGTCCATATAATCTCATTGTAATGCATATACAATCTCATTGTGTCAATCTGTATTACACACAAGGCTCGTGTGCATGCATATAACCTAGTTTGTAGCTGAACTCTCTATAGGATGATTTGTTTGTAGCTAAACTGTTTACAGGGTGACTTTAAACATAGTTGAACACTCTAATAGGATGAAGGCACTATTAGAATATCTTGATCTCTCACTACATCTTGATCTCACACAGGTTACATGAAGTCAATGGCTTATACTCAGAGTTCTTCTACACCACTTAAACACTCCTCTACACTGACTAATCTACTTAAATTTCAAATTTTGGCACATTCCCTTCAGCAGAGGCATGTCAACAAATCTTGTATTTTTATTCATGAACTGCATGTCTGTTACATGTAATACTGATTGAAACAATGAGATTGATGCACTACACAATGAGATAATATGTACTACAATGAGATTGTATGGTTGGTGTTTTGATAACTCCATGACCGTCATTCAATTTCTTTTAAACCACAAAAGCTTTGCACTACGATTTTACATACAAACAGATTTTGAAATCATTCCTTCAAGTGGTATGATACATAGGCATGACACAAATTGCATTTGTTTTTTTACTCGATCTATACAAAAATTGGACTGTAAATGCACTTTAATATACTCTTACCACCCTCCACATTTAAGGTATATTGACCAAAGCATGCGCAAGTTATTACGATTTTTCTAAAGAACATAAGACATACTTTTAAGGCACACATCACAGTGATGGCTCAGTGAATTAATTTGGAATAGAAGATGCCCTGCCATGAAAAACTTTCCACAGCAAAAATGGTGAATTCCCATTCAGGCACTATCAAGCTATGGATGTTTTCTTAGTTCTTGTAAAATACGTACTTGTCTGTTTCATGGCCACTCATGTTTGATGTAGATATAGTATAGCCTTATTTCATATCCCAAACACTATTTGAGTATTCTAAGAGATACATCTGGAGCAAAAATCTCAGAAATGCAGAGGGGTGGAGAGCAGTGTTGAAACAGGGTTACTACCGCTGATGCAGATGACCTGCTGACTTGGATTTGACCTGGATGTGACCATTAAAACTGATCAGGCATGCACCGAGAGCTACTATATGTTTTGGGTGTTCTATATACTAGTGCGTTAAGTGCAAGGGTAGTTATATAGCTAAAGTCTTTGAGCAGGCTGTAGGACCAGGTGTCCTACAGACCTTCAGCACTTGTGCTGTAAAGCATTAATAAATAAAAATAAATAAATATGAAAACTAAACAGCTAAGGTTTATAATAATAACAACAAGTACACAGAAATGCACAGTAGGGATATGACACTTCTTATTGTTTAATATCGTGCACTACTCCAACTTGTTTCAGTACTTTTTATCGACGTGATATGGTCCCTACTCTAGTTAAAAATTCCAAATTTTTCTGTGTACTTGTTTGTTAACTTCTTTTGTAAATAATAATTATGACTGGTGAACCCAAGCATACCGCATCTGAAATGGTGCCGCGCACCCCAGCTATATTAATTATCGTCTGAAAAGTGAAATATCCAATACGTTTCATTGTCAGCTATGTTCAACCCGTAACACAGCATTTCTGATCAAGAACTGTTCAAAAAGCACCTCTGCAATCCATGCACACCGAAATAAATGGTGTCACGTGCCCCAGCATTATGAATCAAGAACTGTTCGAAAAGCGCCTAAAGTAGCCACTATGAAAATACGGATGATTTCCATTGCAAAGGGAAGCCATCAAGTGCTACTGCCAAATCGACACCTTTCGCTGTCAGCCAAGATGAATAGACACTAAGGAGGACACTGGTAAGTCCATGAAGAATGCAGTGTACGTACTGCGGTATGCCAAAAGGCACCTCTTCGGCTAGTGAAAAATCAAGCTTGTAGCCTTAGCAGTTGTCGAGTTACACTTGCTGAAGGCATCAGTCAGGCAGGCAATCAGTCAGTAGAAAATTCCATTTAATTTTTTTTTTTTTAAAATTCCGTAGCAACTTGTTGGAAGCGTTTTGGGTCAATCTGAAAGCTTATTTGGGCTTAGTTTTACCTAACCAATACTGCCTCATTGTCATCAGGGAAAATTGAGGCTGGTTTTTGGGTGACGTTTTTTTCATGGGCCACGCCCAATCCTTTGTGGTCCCTACTACACTGTATGATGATTCCTAGTTGAACTTAAAATTCCTTATTTTCATTTACTTTTTTTGCAACACTTTTTGCAACATTATTATGACTAGTGCATAAATGAATGTACTGCATTCGTTCAATGGTTTGAAGGGTGCATTATTCGAATGACATATGCAAAGTTCAAATTTTGTGCATGCTTGTGCATGTGCAACCTGGTTATATTAGCGAGCAGAAGACCGTAAGGGTCTGACTGCTCATCACACCATGACTAATTTTTGCCATGGGCAGTTACACTTGAGACACCTGAAAGTAATAGAAGGTGGTTGTACTAGGTATCTGACACAAGTTAATTAACTTGCACAATGAGTGGCCACGCCCACCGCTAATCGTGAAGTGCAGTTGGGACAAGTTGTAGAGGAAGAATATTTGCCAGTTTTGTACTACTGTAAGATCTTTTAGCAGCAACTTCTTGTTTTGTGTTTTCTCCAGCTGCTATATCTTGTTAAACAGACGTGTCAACATAAGAAATTCCATTTTCCAAAGGGAGCTAGCCGAAACAAAATTAAAACTATGGATTAAGCTACAATGCACTCAAAATTATGCCACCTATGCAATATGTAGCTAACTGTAGCTATAGCACCATACAATATTCATCAAAGCTTTGAATGTTACATTCAAACCCTCGATGCATAAAATCGACATTCGTTCATGAACTAATTATGACTGGTGAACCGGTGTATACCGCATTATAAGAGTGGTGCCAGGTTTATTGTTTTTGTCTGAACATGTGCCCCAACTATCAGTTACTGAACTAATGAAGTGGCCGTTATGCTTCATTTTCAGCTATGTTCAGTCCATTATCCAGTATTACGAACAAAGACACTACAAGAAGGACAGTTGTAATGGACAACTCTTACAAACGTAGGAAGACATTGCATGATGCTACTGCAAATTGACACTTTGGGCTGTCAGCAAAAATAAATGGGACAAAGTAGGACACAGGTAAGTCTATGAAGCATGCATAGTACATACTGTGGTATGCCTAAAGACACCTGTCAGGGTGAAGTGATGTTGAACAGTGAAGAATCAAACCTGTAGCCTTAGCTGCTATTGAGTTACACTTGTCAAAAGGCATCAGTTAGTCAGGCACTCAGTCAGTCAGCAGAAAATTCCACTAAATTGTTTTTTATAATTTTGTAACAATCTATTGGAAACATTTCAGGTTGTACTGAAGGAACTTTTGGGCTTAGTTATACCTAACCAATACTGCCAAGGCACCATGAAAGTATTGTGAGGCTGGTTTTAGGGTGATAGTTTTGGCCAGAAAAGCCCAAGCCCTACTGATATCTGAGTCTGACCTGGATCAGATTACATGTGATAATAAACAACAAGCTCAGTTGTACTGATGGGAATGTAGATATACAGACTCAAGAAATTTATATGCAGCCACACCGGATTATGTGTTACTGTCTATTAGCATAGTACAGGGAGCCATGCCCACTTATGGGGATTTTTTGATGCTGCTTGTAGGCATACATGGAGCCATGAAATTGTAGGTGTTTGTACAGAAGTAACAGAATGGTGTGTACTAATGGTGGTTACGCCAAAATAGGAAACAAACCGCAAAGGCATGTTTAAATGCTTGTCACGATCAAACTGGGGAATGATGCTCCAGTACAGAAATTGCAGCTGAAGAAGTGTAAATATTAGCTGTGTCAGATGCCATGAAGGGATGTCATCATTGTCCATTATTTGTTGATCCATGTTTCATGGGATGATGTACCACAAAAAATGTTCTCAAGATAATATTTTACTATTCTCTTGTTTGCATACTCAATCCAGTTAAAAATAATCCCGTCACCATAATTAAATTAAACATTGTGTGCTTGTGAATAAAATTATGGCATCTGGCTTGCTACAAAAGACATTTTTAGATGTTACTTTAAAGTAAAACAAGTTTTGATGAGACACGATAATAACCAATCTTAGATGGCTAAAAGACATGTTAGTGTGTATGGTACATTATGGCATGCACAGTAGGGAATAGTTACATGTACACTGTGGTCAGTACACTGTGGTCAGTACACTGTGGTCAGTACACTGTGGTCAGTACACTGTGGTCAGGCTATGGGTGAGTGGGTGTTTATTTGGTATCTCATTTCATCATTTACTAAAATGATCCATCAGTTTATTCATAATTGTACTGGCCATACATCAATCAGTACTCCCTAATACCATTCATTCCTCATATGGACATACATTATCAAATGTAGTCATGGATACCATGCAGTTCTATGAATGGTCTACTAGTAACAAATTATGAACACGTTGGAACAAAGAATGATTTTGTGTATGGAGGTATGTAGATTTGCAAAATCTTTTGGCCTTATTATGTATGGAGTGTGGCTAGTCTCACCCTGCCAGCCGCCTGTATTTTTTCTTTTGTCATTAGTCAGGAGATCTTGACCAAATGATAAACAGGCTGGTTATCAAGAGTATTCTTCTACCTTAAATAATTGTATCATTTACTGCAAGGGCAGATCGGGGGGAAGGAGGTTGGTTCCATGGAACCCTTTACTTTGGAAGCCTTAATGTTACTTTGAAAAGCTGCTGCCAAGTTTTCCTTACACAGGATCCGTTTATCAGTCACAGAAATATTTATTGCAAACACTTATAGTGCTGATTTTACCTCTTGTTAATATCTTCATATGTAATAGGCGTCTCTAAAATAATTATCATCTTTATGAAGCTATTGCAGTTTCAGTTGCTTTTCTAAAGACCTAAATGGTAAAATTTAACAGTGAAATATTGCCGTAGAGTATGAAATATTGCTATATACTAGCTAGACTGAAGCTGCAATTACCATGTAACAACTTATTTTAAAGTCTGGACCCACCCCATGTACTGGATAGTGGTAGACACTCTGTAGTCACACTTGTTGAAATATGATCAACCATTGTGGTTCGCACATGAGTGCTACATTTCCTGTTTATACAGACAATTCAATTTATTGATAGGTATGGATAAACAATTCATTTTTTTGCATTTATCAACATGTGAACTGCTTACAGTTAGAATGGAACCACAGTTATTCTGGATATCTTTAAGACTACACGGTCCTCCTAAGATGCCCTTACTAGTGAAGTGTCCTGATTTCAAGACATTGTAAGTGGCACCAATGCAAAAGGGCCCATGAACGTAAGTCCCCTCTCCACCAGTGTTGAAACTGGGTTGGCTCACAGGTCAACTGGGTCTGACCAGCTTTACAGATTATCCAGGTCTGACCCGATTGGATCATGTGTGAAGCAATTAGTTGGGCGATATGGCAGTGTATAAATCAACTCCTGATGCAACCCAGCTTATTTTGTGACACTTATCAGGATGACTGCCTGCAGTCATACATGCAGCCACACCCATTTCTCAGTAGTATTGCAGGCAATCATTATTTTATTTCTTGTTCCCGTCACCGTCTGCATCAATTTTTAGGTAGCCGCACTAAATTTTAATTATTAGATTATAGATCACATGAATGTACTATTTCATGTCAGAATGAGGCACAGAATGAATAAGTGGTAAGGTAATTGTATTACCTGTGCATATGAACTAAGCTAAGGGGTTGGAGTCCCCTCCACTGTTGTTCAACAGGGCATAGTCTGCACTTAAAGATCAAGATACTCTAATAGAACAGTCATATACTCAAATAAGTGTATAATCAATAACCACCTCCCATCCACATTAAGTTTTGTTATACTATGTGAAGGGAACAAGCAATATAATAATGATGGCCTATGCACAAATCCATGCCCATAGCTACCTGCAGGCTTATGTGGAGTCACGCCTACCATTCGATTGCTATTGTACAAGACTTGGACTAGTCTTGTAGTGCAGTAGGCCAGCTTCTTTCATGGGTCACACCCACTATAGTAGTATTTGTAAGTATGATGTGTTAGGTATGCGCAAAGCCACACCCACTTGCAGGAAATGTATTTTGCTATCCGCAAACTTAAATGGAACTATGCCTATTGACTGATATCATACAGTACGATAGTAACTGTATAGTAGGAACCACAAAGGAGTAGGCGTGGCCCACAGAATAATATCATCCAAAAAACAGCCTCAATTTTCCCTGACAACAATGAGGCAGTATTAGATAGGTAAAACTAAGCCCAAAAAAGCTTTCAGATCAACCCAAAACGCTTTCAACAAGTTGCTACGGAATTTTAAAAATAATTTATTTAACAGAAGTTTCTACTGACTGACTGAGTAAGTAACTGACTGATTCCTTCAGACAAGTGTAACTCGATAACGGCTAAGGCTACAGGCTTGATTTTTTCACTGTTCGATGTCACTTCGGCCCGACTGGTGCCTTTTGGCATACCGCAGTATGTACAATACATTTTTCATGGACTTACCAGTGTCCTCCTTGTGTCCCATTCATCTTTGCTGACAGCAAAAAGTGTTGATTTAGTGGTAGCACGTGATGGCTTCCCTCCGTAACGGAAATCGTCTGTATTTTTCGTAGTGGCTATTTTGATTGCAGAGGTGCTTCTTGAACAGTTCTTGATTCGTACTGCTGTGTAATGTGTTGAACATAGCAGACAACGAAGTGTAATGAATACTTCACTTTTCAGACGATAATTAATATAACTTTGTAATAGCTGACAATGAAGTGTAATGGATACTTCACTTTTTCAGACGATAATTGGTAATTTGGTAGCTGGGGTGTGAGGCGCCATTTCTTTTGATGCGGTATGCGTGGGTTCACCAATCATAATAATTTATTTTACAAAAAACAGTTAACAAACAAGTACACATAAAATGTGGAATTTTCAACTAGAGTAGGGACCATAGCACATCGATAACAAGCACTGAAACAAGCTGGAGTAATACACAATATTAAATCACAATAAAACAATAAGAAGTGTTTACTTGAGCACAGTAGGGATATAACCCTTCTTAGAAATTTTACGTAATATTTCCTTTGATGTCTGAGGTTACTAAATCAAACAGAAACCTGTGGTGGGGTTACTAAATAACCTGTGGTCTCGCCAGTGGTTGTTTACTACATTCATCAAACAAAAATCGGCAAAGCCAAAAACAAAATGTCCTTACTGTTAGCTTACTTTCTGGACAAGACAAGCATCATTAGCGTTTAGATAGTCTAGGCGTTCAATACACCATTGTCCAGCATGGATGGTGTGGTGCTGACACAACAAACTCGAAGGATAAATCTTGATGCTAGCACTCACTATTTGCTTCTTAATTGCTTATGTTCTGGACAAGACAAGAGTGTTTCTAGCCTGGTATAGTAACTACTTGATACTAGTGCAATGCTTGTGAATGCCACAACCCGATCAACTCAACTTAAGGATAAATCCCAACACTGGTATGCACAGTTTGCCACTTTCTCTAACTCTTTCTTAACCTAAGAAATTTTCTAAACCACTTAGAATAGGTCGACATCGGTTTCTACGCTATTTAGAACCCTTCAGATGATGTGGGCTTGGCTACCCACAATTAATTACTAATTACTTCGGCCTGCAGCCTCAGTAATTAAGTTTGTGGGTAGCCTCACCCTCGGGTCACTAAATAGCGTAGAAACCTTTCTAACTAATACTCATTGTTTTACTGTGCCTTAATATCGTGCACTACTCCAGCTTGTCTCAGCACCCCTTATTGATGTGCTACTCTAGTTGAAAATTTCAAATTTTTTTGTGTACTTGTAGAAATAAAACAATGGAGGTTGTCTAGACTTGAAGATATACTAGTGGACATTAAATCTCTACTTCAGTCTTGGGTGAATACTGAAGTAGAGGTTAAATGTTCACCACTACATCTTCAGGTGTAGGCAACCTACTACTTTTTATTTCTATGATCCCTAATTGAATATAAAATCCATTCACTTGACCTGGAAAAACATGACCCAGATAATCCAGTTGACTCAATCCAGTTTCAAACCTGCATAGTATTGTCGATACACTCAGGTGTATGAATGCATGTTAGAAAAAAGAGAATCATTTCTAAATAGGATTTAGAGTATTATGAATATGTAATTATAAGCTTTGTTATTTGCAAAGTTTTCTTTCTCAATAAGATAATGATCAATGAGGATTCTAAGCTATCAATTACAGTTGTTCCTGATTGTTGAGTCTGTTCTTATTCGACAACTAAACAGTAAGTTGCACGTATGCAACTAAAATGTAAACATATTTTAAAAATCTATACATGTAATTAACCCTCAGGGTACCAAGGATTGCAGCAGTTGTCTTGTGTGAATCTGTGCGAACTTGTCTGTTACCACTTTAACTGCTGTGACCTTGTTCATAGGTTGTAACCATAGATCTAGCAATACTCCACTGATTCAAACTACGGACCGACAAACTTGACAAAACCATCCATGAAATCCAGTCGAAATCTTTAAGATTTCAAGTGAGATTTCAAAATATCTTTACTTGTCCAGATTTTACCAGTGATCTACAATATTTCAGGCTTGTTGCAGATCCCTTAAATTTAGACTAGAAGCTTCTTGGCTAAAAACTTTATATTAATGAGCAGCCTTCATGCACGGTCAGTACATTGACTATGTACACGTTCAAGATATTTCTCAACACATTTCAGGTTTTCTGCATGTTGCTCCAATAATCAAGTTCCTTATCTAAAAAATTTTATGCATATGCTCATAACAATTGGTAACACTATAATTATTTATGTAACTACTCTAGGGTTTTGCACAATACTTCATTTAATTATATAGGGCACGAATAAATTGTGACCGGGTGAGCAAAAACCTGCTGTTTTCGCACATTCCTCGAATTTCATTTTATTGCATCTCTGTAATCTATAGTAACAAAAAATACGTTGGTATATAGGTTTTATTGGTTTGAGTTTAATTTCAGTGCGTATGAACGTGATCAAAGCATGTGTAAATTTTCATGTAGCACATGTATTTTACCCAGTGTATTTCAATACAAAATAAAATTTTGCAAAAATGGCTGGTTTTCATTCAGCGGGTCACCAGAGGAGGTTGGTCATGCGTCATCAAACATCTCGTGATCTCAAAGAAAGGTTGAAGTAATTCAACCTACACACCTCTTAATATTCTAAGATAGATTTATATCCAAACCAGAGCATCCCAGCACCCTTACAAATCTCCTCAGTACATTGTGCTGCTTTCCTAGCTGCTAAACAAGTCTTAACATCTAGAACAATGTTTGGTTGTGTAATATTACATCATAGGCTTATGATGCATGAACAGAGTATATAGGATACTGGCAGATACCATTATGTTTACATAGCAATTGGTGAGGAATGTGACATTAACCAAACGATAAACATGAAAGCAGGAAGTCTAGTTTCCTGCTTGAACAGGTTACAAGTATGTGACATACTGTAAACAAAGGATATATAGAATAACTAACCTAGTGATTGATCTCCAACATCCCATACTTATGACTATACCTACTGTCCATGTAAGACTGTTTCTATACAGGGGCTTCTCTAAAAAGGGGTGAAGCAGTGCACCGCTCTACTTTACTCAAAATTCTGTTGATGTGGTAAAAATAATGTACATAGTTGATAAATTGACTTTGATGTTGATAACAAATTGACAGTTTTATTGCTCTACTTTATTTTGCTGGCAAAAGCTCTATATGAGTGCATCTACATGCAATAGTCAGCTATATACCAATCATTTGGTTATTTAACATTTAAGTCATAGAGCTGAAATGTACCAACTGTTATTAATAGCAAAAGATAGGACTACATTATTAACATATAATCTACATGTATCCTGTTAAAAGGACTTCTATTGATAATCAATCAACATAAATAGCTTCATAATAAGTTTACAATTGTATTCAGGCCATACCTATTGGATTCTATGTTGCATGGGCAAAATAATTTTAGATTTAGGTCGGTAGATCATTTGAAATGATAACGATATAGCAAGTTTAGCTAGTTTTAAAAGCCAGTAAGATTCACTATCAATATAGCTAATAGTTTTTGATAAAACGATAGCACTTTTGCATTCCACATGATTAACATTATTATTATTATTATTTGTAGCATTGGAGCTGCACAAAATAAAGGTACTGCTTGATATAATACGTCTCGCCATCTGCAAGGTGCATGTAACACACCTTGTGCTTCTAGTTACACACAACATGCTGGGCATGTAGTAATTTCACCTTAATAAGTCACTGCGTGAATACCATTTAGTAAGAAAACAAGCAGATGACTAGCCTCACAATTGCAAGGCCAGCTTGCATTTTGCTTTTCTCATTTTTCCAGACTAAATGACAAAAGAAACAAAAACTGGCCTGTATGCAGGTGAGACTAACAGGTGACATCCTGTGGCACATGTACCATGACCATGATTAACTTCATTTACACAATATCATGTAGTAACCTTATGACTAAGAATAATATTTATAACAATGAGTACAATGAGTAGCTAGTGTGCACAATTGAGTAGCTAGCTACTGGCTTGGTGTAGCAAGGCTACTAGCGTGGCAAAGCTGAATAGCTAGCTACTAGCTAGCTAATGAGTAGCTAGCTACTGGCTTGGTTCATTCCATTCCATCGTGATTGCACATACAACCATGCAGCACATCTATATAGCTATATGGCTATCCTACACGGCAAGGGCATCTATACTTAAGACACTATCAGCCAAAATCATTAAAAATAATCATGCCATTCATGCCTCGCCAATTTTCAGGAATAGCTACACCTGCAATACGATCTATTTATAATACTACACGACACTGACGGACTAGTAGTGAACCCGATAGCGCTGACGCTCGAATATACTGGCGCAGCTTTAATGCCCATAATCCACACTTATTACACAAAGAAATACTCACATTACTTCTTCCCACTTGTCAGTCCCGAATCGACGACGGATTAGCTTCTCCAACGCGGAGTTGACGAATCCATACTACAGAAACGGTAAAACACAAACGAATCGGACCCTCACTCGGTATGCAGGCCTTGCTACAACTTACCATGGTGTAGATGCGACGTTATGCTGCGAAGAGATCAGACTCTATTCGAGCCGGAAGACGTCTCTCGACTCGCACTACCGTAAGCTCATGCGCGTTAGGTTAAGATATAGTCTCGTGTGCATTAGCGCGAGCCCGGCTGGGCCTAAGGCTAAGATCAATGTACAATCAACTTTTACCATGTAACACGATTTAACAGTTCAGTTAGCTACATGCTTCACAGTGCATTGCTTTTCCAGTTTTCTCTTAATTGAGCTAAGTGACAATCTATAGCTACGTGCATGCGAACAGTTCAGTTATGTGTAGTAAGGATCTTCATTGCTAAGTCGTAAGTATTTCTCAGCAGACTCTTTGCCATCTATGATGTTAAGTAATTTTCTTTGGTGGAGTGCACTGTTTACTTTCAGCTCATTTAGTTCAGTTTGTGTTAAAGTGGCCAAAAGTTGACCATCAACACGATCATCACGGAATGCTGCACAATACTGACTTAGATTCATCCCATCCAAGACTTGCAAAACCTTCAAATGGTCAAGGGATTGAAGGAACTTTTTGTTGTCTTCAGGTGAACATTGGTACACATCTTTTTGAGGGACTACATAGACAGGAGATCTTGGTGGAGCACTAGCTGCTGGTTTTCGTTGTAACTCTTCAAGAGACTGAGACACTTTACTAACTTGCTGCATACACCGAGCATTGCTGAGTCGAATCTTCCTGACTTCTTCATTAAGTTCCTTTTGACCATCTAAGATCTGCTGCTTGACTTCTTCTTTTTTATCAAGTTTCAATTTTTCAAGTGAACTTTTTACGTCTGTAACTTCTTGCTTCAAACTCTCAAGTTGATTTGTAAAATTCAGTAACATATCATCAGGGGTAGTGTCTTCATGATGAAATTGCTTTAATGCAGACTTTCCTGCCTGGCTTATTAAATTGCCTGCTGCTTTTAGTATCTTGTGTCTTGGTCCAGGACTAGACTTGGCAACTGATTTATCTAAACTAACCTCATGCGAATCATCATCAACTGATTTTGAATGTGCTAGTGGCAAGGTATTTGTAAGCTCTTTTTTCACTGACTCGTATATCTTTTCTGGGGCTGCTAAGTTGTAATATTTTGTACCAACCATATCACTTCGCACTTGGCTATACAATCGCTGCTGTGCTCGATGCTGGCTGTTGGTTTCGGCCAAGGAATAATAATTGGAGACTAAAGATGGATTAAAAGCTTCATACGCTTTCTTAACTTGTTCATGTTCTATAGATATATCTTCTTCCAAGCACTTCAATTGGATGGGCAGATCAATTGGAATTTCAACTATTTGTTCATTTTTGGTATGTCGACTACGGGCAACCAAGCTCTTCAATGTGTGCTCCTTTAACAGTGTTAAGGTCGATGGCATGGCAACAGTACTGATATCACCAAACACTGCTACCTTGACTGGAAATTGATTGACGTACTCGATATACTCCACAATATACAATTGATTGTCCATTGCAGCAGTAGAGAACCCACAGGAACACTCCAAGGGAAGCTTGATGTCATCACCATTCATCTTGGTACAAACTAACCCAACTATTTTGTTGCCAAGTAAATTCTTTTCAATTTTCTTAGGAAATACAATGTCGTTGGACATAACTGAGTGTTTCCCTCTGGTGAAAGCATACTTGACTTTGACTACCTTAGGAAGGCTTGGCCTCTCCATCAGCATTGTTTCTACAGTATCATAGAAAAATCCAGTTTGGTCGTTGGGTGGTTTCAACTCATCAATTGGGGCAAATTTCAGTGATGAGCCTAGAGGAATGTTGTATGAATAGTTTAGAGCATCTTTGGCTTGTACCACACGGGCAGTCTTCTGAAAGTAAATCATCATCTGAAACCCAATCGGAATGTCTTCAGTAGGACCACAGAAACCATCTGTTATTTCAATTGCATGGGGGAGGGACACTTCCTTACAAAATGTCTCAAGGTCGTAATCTTTTGCTGAAGGTTTCGATACCAATTTTGGTTTTGGAGCAACGGATGGTAGCACTATTTCATATTCAGAGGGTGGAGGCGGCAGCGGCTTTTGCTTACCGACTTGTTGTTGCTGTTGTTGTGGGCGTGGCGGCAAAACGGGAGCTTTACTCTTTTCGTACTTGCGAATTGCATCAGTAATGCTGTCCAGTGACTTGGAGACATTTCTCCTTAGGCGAACAGGCGGAGGAGGAGCGGCCATAGTTTATTAGAGACAAACAGATTAGCACGTGACTTGCCCTAAACTATTTCGCACGTGATTGTTGAGTGGGAATCGTGAGGCATGCATGTTATTTAGCCGGTTAGGCACTAGTCTCGCCCTATGGTCTCGCGTAGCCAGACCGCTTTTTCTCAGCACGGCGCTTATCGATTAAAACTATTCTTTTTTTTTCCTAACCCGGGCTTGATTAGTATCGCGTGGCCAGACCGCTTTTTTCCGTATATTGGGTGGGGAAAAGGGTCTGGTGCAACTCCACATTCCGAAGACGCTAATTGAATAATATTGGTCACAAAGGAGGTGCTATGACGTCAGTAAAACTATGAAGTATTCCTACACTCCTGCTCCGGTTGTGAGTCTTGTTACACGATGAGGATTAACTTTCAAGACGCTATAAAAGAGACATCGGAGCAAATTAAGATTCGTTTAAAGGATAAACAGATCTCTAGTTAACTTACTGACGTGATGGCACCTCCTTTGTGACCAATGTTATTCAATTAGCGTCCCCGGAATGTGGGGACGGCTCAGAAGTAAACAGCTATTGGAGTTGCACCAGATCCTTTTTTCCCCACCCAATATACGGAAAAAAGCGGTCTGGCCACGCGAGACTAGGCTTGATGGACTGCCCTTGTCTACCACCCACAGCACAAAGGCACATGCTGGACAACTGTAAAAGACAAAAGAAAAAGCAGAGTAACACAGCCAGCATGTTACTCAGACAAGTGGGACTCCACTTGCACTAAATCCATTGGTGGTGGAGCCCTAGTGTAAGCACCAATGGATGAACGCGCACCTCGAATGCACTGAATAGCCGAGCGGAGAAGAGAAAAGCCAAGACAACACCGAAGCCAACCCAGGACTACAGAGTATTCATCACCCCACTTAGCCGATAGGAGGTAAGCCAGACGTTTATAGAAAACTAGCTTCGTGAGCCAACCCCCCTGTTGCCGACATGATGATAGGTGTAAAAGAAGCATGCTCAACCTCACGAATTCTCTGACCATAAGCTTGACGCTTGATATTCTCATGCTTCTTAAAGGTAAAAGAAAGTGATGAAGAACTGTTAGATGAGGCAAGTGGATTAAAAACGCGAACATCAATAAAACATCTCTCAGAACGACTACCCCCAAAAACCATTCATGGCAATGTCCAAACGAGCCCCTTCTTGAGTATTTGAGGTGGAAAGATGGAACTCATCAGGATTGTGGACGGGCTGCAGTTCTGGTTCAGTACACACCTGGGAGCACACCTCTGTCAAAAGGGTAGCAGTGAGGTCCCTTATCTCATTGTGGTGAAGGGAAGGTAGTCCCCCCTTCAGACAAGAGAGCACATGATCCACAGAGAATGAAGCCCCACAAGCACAAAGAGTTGGAGTACGGAGGGGAGGCCAACCGTAATGCAAAGCCAGGGCATCCTGAAAGGCAGACTTATGTAGAGCAAAACCATGTTCATTCAAGGGGAGAGTTGTAAGCCAATTTGAAGCCCCCTTCACAGATGCTAGCTCCACTGCACGCTGTAGTGTGGGTTCCAACTGCTGACGCAATTCAGAAGAAGTCTTAGAGTAAGTGCCTAACTTTGCTTTGCACACAGAAAATTTTCTAGACTGTTGGAAAGAAATAGCCTCAATAAAGCCCTTAGAATGGTCATGAATGCACAAACAAAGAGGCTCAGCAATATGACGGGAAGCAGCCAACTCATTGCTACTTGTGTTAGTTAGAATAAAAATACCCAGGCCTCCCCAACGAGCAGGAAGAGCAAACAATTGTCGTAAATTATCACACGGCGGTGGACAGCCTGATAAGGTAGGAATAAACAGTTGACGAATCACATCCTCAAGAGGTTGAAAGATCGCACTGTCAAATGGGACAGTCCTAGAAACAAACATCCAATGACTCGACAAACCATGCGTAAAAGCACAGTAAGCAGCATGGGGCTGACTCTCCGCAAATCCAGCCAAAACAGTAATCTCTTCAGACCAGCCCTTGACCTTGTCAGCAACAAAGATCGATTAAAATTATAAGCGCCTTTTTCGAGCAAGCGCTTATAATATTAATCGATAAGCGCCGTGCTGAGAAAAAGCGGTCTGGCCTCGCGAGGCTAGTTAGGCACTGGAGAATGTACACAAAAATCTTTGAGCTAAATGCATACAGTAAGTGGAGACTTACGTTGCAATTGCTTACCAAGGTTTAAGCAACATGTTAGCGGTCACCGTGGCCTATGTGTAGCAGTCATGGTTTACTGAAATTGTTTTCGTAAAATTGTGTGTGTGTACCTATCTATGTTTGTCCGTACGCACTCACGTGAGCAAAATCGTTTAATAACGGTAAAAGCAGCTTTTACGTAATGAGTAAAAGTGAAATGAAGTCTATATTAAACTTCTGCACAGGTGAACTTTGCTCTGAGGTGGTTTCTTTTCGGCAGACTGAAAAACGGGTGTGGTGACTTTCCTCAGACTACCTTCCGCTTGAGGTTTTCAGGCATTTAGCAACTGAAAAACAACGGTGCAGGCCTCGTATACTGCCAGGAATAGCCTATCGCTTCGAGTTGACAGGGGTTTCTTTATGGACGAACAATGCCCGTATGATTTTACGATACTGGGCTTTGCAGTGTGGACTCTGATTTTCCTTTCCCCAAACCCCTGTTGTAATAATTAATTGTGTTTGTAGTTTAGTTGTAGAGTAATTTGTATTGTAACTGTATTATAAAAAATAAAAAGTTGAAAGGGGGGTATCCCTTACGTACGCGAACGAAAATGAAGAGCAGCTTTGAGGCTTTGTCGAGAGAATTTGTGGGAAAAAACACGTTAGTCACACTATAAAACAGTTTAGAAGATGATTTTGTGTGTAATATGTTGGTAAAAGCGGTTTGTTTAACAAACGCTTCCTTAGCAGTGCATAGTCTGGCGCGGCCACCCCTTCGCATAAACTGAGAGGAAGGATCTGGTCACTCTAGCATTACAAATTTGTAGCGGTGGAATGTAATTAAACAATGACATCACAACAATGGCAACAAGAATAACACGTGTGACGACCATACAAAGTAAGCGGATCTCAGTTATACCGCATAGACGACCACCAGCAGCCTCAATCATCACGTTATCTCATCTTCGCGATAATTTCTTTCACTCATTACGTAATTCCATAGTATCTATGGTAACTTCTAAACAAACGTCACAAAAATTCAGTAATTACCAACAACGCGATCTGATTGGTGTTACCTGTTTTCGGTAACAGGCTACAAATTTTGTATGCTAGAGTGACCAGACCCTTCCTTTTTTTGCGTAAGTGGTGGGACTGTCTGTGTGAAATTGGCCCTTCGTTTGGGTACTTTGTTAACGCGACCAAAACTTGGCTTATCATCAAGGGACATTTGCAGCAGGATGCTGCTTCAGTCTTCAGTGGTTCTGGAATTAGAATATCTATGGAGGGCCGCCCTTATTTGGGGGCTGCTATTGGGTCTGATAGTTATGTGAATAGTTTTGTTGTTGAGAAGGTTAAGGGCTGGTCTGCAGAGGTTAAGAGGTTATCAAGATTTGCGGAGAGTCAGCCCCATGCTGCATACTGTGCCTTCACCCATGGTCTATCCAGTCGTTGGCTGTTTGTTTTTCGAACAGTTCCTTGTGTGTGTGATGCTTTTCAGCCACTTGAAGATATGATTCGCCAAGTATTTATTCCTACTTTAACTGGCTGTTCACCGCCCAGTGATAGTTCACGGCTCCTGTTTGCCCTTCCTGCTCGGTGGGGAGGCCTGGGTATTTTTGTCCCCACAAGAAGATGTGTTAGTGAGTTGGCTGCATCTCGTGATGTCACGGAACCTCTTAGCCAATGTATATTGAATCATGATTTGAGTTTTGTTGAGGCTGTTGCCTCTCAGCAGGCCAGAAAGGCCCTTTTAAGGAAAGCCAAATCTGAACACTGTTCTACACAATTTGCTTAGCTATACCAACAGCTTGGGCCTTCCTTGAGGCGTGCGATGGACTTGGCTACTGTTAGAGAGGCTTCAAGCTGGCTCACCACCTTACCTTTGAGTGAGCATGGTGTCACTCTTCATAGATCTGCTTTCCAGGATGCTTTGGCTTTGAGATATGGTTGGTCCCACTTCGTCCTCCTTCCCTTTGTGCTTGCGGAGCCTCCTTTTCTGTTGAGCATGCTTTGTCCTGTCCCAAAGGGGGTTTACCTTCCTTGCGTCATAACGAGATTAGGGACCTTACTGCTACCCTTCTTACTGAGGTTTGCTCCCAGGTGTGTGTTGAGCCAGAGTTACAGCCGGTTCAGCTTTCTGATGAGTTCCCTCTTGCCACCTCTAATACTCAGGATTCGGCTCGCTTGGATGTTGCTGTAAACGGCTTCTGGGGTGGTCGTTCGGAGAGATGTTTCATTTTCCGTGTTTTTAACCCTTTTGCTCCTTCTAATAGTTCCTCCTCTCTGTCGTCCACCTTTAGGAAGCATGAAAAGATTAAGCATCGTGCTTATGGTCAGCGGGTTCGAGAAGTGGAACATGCCACTTTCACTCCAATTGTTTTGGCTGCCACTGGCGGTTTAGCCCATGAGGCTACTGTTTTTTATAAGCGACTTGCTTCTCTTCTGGCCAAAAAGTGGAGAGATGATTATTCTGTGGTTCTGGGTTGGCTGCGTTGTTGCCTGAGCTTTTCGTTGTTGCGCTCGGCAATTCAGTGTATTCGTGGGGCACGGTCTTCCATTGGTGTTTACACCAGGACTCCACAGTCAGTGGACTTTGTGACTGTGGAATCCCATTTGTCTGCTTAATTTTGTTCAGTTGTCCAGCACTTGCAATCTGTGCTGGGGGTGGTAGGAAAGGGCAGTCCATCAAGCCCGGGTTAAAAAAATAATAAAATAAAATAATAATTAAAAAAAAGACTAAGCAGTGCATAGCAACGTAATTAAACGAATTACGAAATACAAGAATTAGCTAATAATATTATTGCACAACCCAAAACTACCCTATTGTAATAGTAATACATAGACATAGTTGGTTAATTCATAGTAGTATATACTGTCTATAGTTAATTCCATATGAGTTAGCTAGATGTATGGCGCCTGGTTTTTAGAAGTAGCACAACATCAACTTGTTTAGTCATAACAAAAATAGTAGAATTTGAAAAGGCATGTTTGGAATGAGTTTGGACAGCATGGCGGATGATTCTTCCCGCATGTTCCCGTCACGAGCAATATGCTACTTACGTGATTATGATTATGATTATGATGTGATTTGGGTTGAGGCTTAGAAGCTTGTACACCCATTCAATTACATACATATACATACATAAATTAGATGCAATGAACAAAAATTAACTGAATATAATTATTACATTAACATAAGTCTATAGTCATAAAAGTAATTATCTATAGCTGATTTAAAATTATTTAATAAAGAATTTCCTACAATATCACTCGTAAGATTGTTCCAATCATTAATTACTCTAGTACCAAAATAGTTGACCCGACATGAAAGGTGGGCAGGGGGCTTAAGTAATTTATATGCGTGATAGATGGCCTGGCTCCACCACTCCCTTGGCAGCGATGTTTTACCCCAGTGGAAGCTGCTCAGAGTCAGGCTGAACAGTTCAGTTTCAAACACTCTGCCGGACAGTTCAGTAGTGGGTGATCTATTAGATTACGTGATGGGCTCACAAAGTCCTTGTGACCAACCAGCCTTCATTGGAAACTACCTCAGTTAATTTCCCAACCCTACCATAACTATCCCCAAATCTACTCAATAATAAAGAGTGGCTGGATGTGACTATAGTATTAACTAATTTAGGCCAAATAAACTTAATTATTAGTTTCTCATCCTCCTTTACTCTAAATGTAGTGCGGGAGGGCAGATTTTAATATTATTTTTTACTGACCAAACAGCTAGCTGAATTAGCCAGCTGAAATGAATCAGAATGCAGTTTTCTATAGACTGCTCTAATAAGGTAGCAACTTTAGAAGGTGCTGGATAGCTGCACTCAGCCACCAGTGGTATAAAACTAATCCTTAATGAGGTAAGAAAAATGGCCATGCAGGTGGGGATGAGAAACTAATAATTAAGTGTGACCTGATATAGCTTCTTTTTATTTTATTTTTATATTCATGCCCACGCAGGTTCTTCTTAGGACCATATATGTGGTCGCATGTGACCGAGGGCTATCATACTTTCTGTAATTTATGTACTTTCATCATTTCATAATTGATGGTTTTCTCTCAGCACTCTATACATAAAATGTTTTATTAATATATGATGCACCTACAAAAAAAGGTTGCAGAGGTGTGTTGTTACCGAAACATTTAGTTTGGTGGTGCCCCTTCTAAGAGGTGGGAGCTGCCAGACTATAGTGAGCATTCAGCAGTCTAAATAGAATCAGATTAAAGGTGCAACATTGCCTCAGTCTAAACATCATCAGCACGAGGTAACTTGGAGTGGAACAAAACACATCTTAATGTCATTGTGCATATATCACTAAACAATCTTCTGCTGATAATGGGCAGGCAAGAAAAGAGCATGCATGATGTTAACTCAGCTTTGTCAATTAAAAATATATGGGTGTTAGACCCACTGTTGTAAATGCCCATAGGATAGGTAAGAAAAGAGACCCTGGACCAAATGTCCAACCAAGGCTGTTAAAGTTGACTCTTGCCTCTGACCAAGACAAAGTATTGCTGTTGCATACTTGTACCAAACTACGAAACAAAAATAATTCTGAAGATATTGGAAAAGTGTATGTATCACCTGATCTGACTCCTTGGGAGCAACAGCGTAGCCTAAGATCTCAATTGGCTGAGATGAACAGAGAGGGAAAAAAGTATTGGATAAAAAAACGGATAGATAGTACTAAGGGTGGACTAAGTTTCACCCTCACCACTCACAATGCGCTAAGTAGTGGTCATGATAATCTATTTGTTACTTGTATGCTGACTAATGCCAAAAGTATTATGAACAAGCTTGCTGAATTACAAATTATACTGATTGATCAATATAGACCTCTCATTATTGGAATAACTGAAATGTAGTGTACTACTTCTATAAGTGACGCCGAGTTACATCTTAAAGATTACAATTCATTTCGTTGTGACAGTAGTGGAGTATTACTATATCGCAGGGGTGGATCTAGGATTTAAGAAGGAGGGGGGGGGGGGGTGCTAACATGGACATTTATATATGTAGCAAGATAGTTGATACAACTAATGTGAGAAGCACACTCAGCATGCTCTATATCTAGGGGCGTCTGGGGCATGCCCCCACAGGAAAATTTTGCAAATTTGGCCTATTGAATTTGGTAGTAATTTTGAGTGAAAAATGATGTCACTTTGTTTATGCGATACCATTATTCCCCTACAGCTTGTCAATATAACTAAAGGGCGGAGCCATGTAGCTAAAATTCAATCTTAGACCAACATCTTAAAGAACTAGTAGTGGAAACATATGGGTATCAGCTGCACATGATCAAATTTAGTGTTTTGAAGTATACAAATACATGAAAATAGTAAGAAGACAATATCCTGACCACCTGGCAGACTCCTGTAAGCGTTTGAGCGTTAATCGGATGGCTGCAGGTTCGAGGCTGCCCAGGTCCAGTCATGGATTTTTTCTTCTTTCTCCTACTTTTCAAACATACTTAGTGAAGTCAATTTAAACATCTTAGGCCTTTATAAGGTCTTCTGGTATACAGGCTCTGCCTTTACCAAGTATTTTAATCATAATAGTGTAATTTACAGTGTCATGACTCAAACTACACATAGCTGTCCAAACAGTAGAGAGGGTAAGTGGGAGTGGAGAGGGCAAGTAGACCGACTCACCAGTGTACGGAGTGCATGTGCACTCAGCTGTATATAATTTTCCAGCTAGGGAGGCTCTAGATCTGGTGGCATATATACTCCCAGATCCCCTGGAAAGTTTTTGAAAATGGCTATCACAAGATTGAATCTAGAAGCTGTTTTTAACCAAATCTGGGTACAAGATAAATGAGTTCAGGTGGAAGTAATTTTAATTAAAACAACAGAACTATACACTATTTCTGGTTATTGGATTTTAAGAAAATGTATAATAGTGGCTTGTCAACGAGAATAAAGAGTGTATAGTTAATTGAATGTAAGGTCAAGGAGAATATTTAAAACACAGGATTGGATCTACTTCATATGTAGCCACTGTTCTGAAGTGCAGGTGGCTATTTCAATCTAACTTTTAAAATGATGGATCCATCCATCATTATAATTGTTTTACAACTAGTCTACAAATACTAGTTTTTGGCCACAACTAACCCCCTTTTAACACACAATGACCATGACAACATAAATGCTGCAGTATCATTTAAGCTTAAAGTTGAGCTTCGAGGGATTTGATAGTGCAAACTCCAAAGCTGCTAGATTTATACAAATGTAGCATGGGATTTGATCAAGCAAGGGAAACAAAAACGAACAGTTCTCAGATGTTGCAGCCTTGTGAACTTTCTAAAAGCTAAGAAATTCTCTATTGTTATAATACTATTGTTTTGCTTGCAAGAGAAGCATTTCAACCCAAGAATCAAGTTTGTAGAGGAGCCTAAATAACTTAAACTATTTGACAGACAAGGTTATTTTCAGAATAGATTTTCAATTAATGATGTTTTATACAATGTATAGTACATTAAAGGTATAAATCTTTTACCTAAAGTGATTGGTATATGGCAGGATTTTTGATACATTGGTGAGGGTAGCAGTGCACAGGTCTAGAAGAATAGGTTTAATTTCAGCTTATACTCTGGTGACTTCTCGAAAATTATAGTTTTCATGTTGGGTGTTCTATTAGAGTAGTTGACTGTTCTATTAGAGTATTTCGGATTTAGCAACTTCTAAGGTAAGACTTACTCCAAAAGTATAATTTTGAACCCCTCATAGTAATTCTTGGATAAGATTAGCTATTCCCTTTGCTCTTTCCATCTTTTCATTGCCCATACATGTGTATAAAATGTAACTGCACCTATACTACAGTTTCTAGAAGCTTCCTAGCTTGCTCATTGTAAAATTTTGGAGGGGGGTGCTTCAGCGCCCCAAGCACCCGCCTTTAATATGTACATTCTTCTCTACATGCTACTACCTGTGATCCTTTGACAGGGCTACACATTGAGGACTCAGTTTGGTGTATAATTACTAGAAGTGGTAATGCTAAAATGTTGGTTGGTGTTGTCTACAGATCTCCCCTTCAAGTGATGAGAATGATAATGCTTTGCAGCAATAAATAATATTGATAACTATCATGACTGTTCTGAACTTCTCGTTATGGGTGACTTCAATGTTCCAAATATAGACCTTACTTGTTCAAATAGTGATAGATCCTTTGCACATCAATTTGTTGACGCCTCATTGGACAGTTACTTGACACAACATGTATCCAGTCCAACTCGACACATTCATGGACAAAGGCCCTCAACACTTGATTTAGTATTTACTTCAAACCCTGATTCAATTGATGAGGTACAACATCATTTTCCCTTAGGATCTAGTGACCACGAATGTCTATTGTTCCGGATCCAGTATTTAACACAACAACAGCTAGTACAAACAAAAGGACAATAGTCATGAATACAACTATAGAAAATCCATTATTATTCATCAATAAGAAATGAGGTAAGTAAGGTGGAGTGGTATTCAGTACTGTGTAATGAATCAACTAGCTAGTGTTTTAAAAAAATTGTAAATTTAAAAATGAACTATGGATCTACCGCTGACAACACTTTAATATTTGATTTCTCCTAACTGGCCTAAAATTGATAATACACACTAATGACTCCAAAGAGCAGTTGTAAGTGTATAATTCTGACTATAATCCCTTCGAATCTGACATACTGTATAATTTGAAGTTAATTTCAACTTCAGTATATGTATGTGCAGCAACTGCACATGCTTGGGTTTGTTTTCTTCTATACATTGAAATAATCAACACATGAAGTTATCCATTTACCTACTCAATCAATAGCTATAATTTCTTTATGTCATACTTACGTAAGTGACTTCTTGGCTGTACTGTACAATGTCGTGGTTTCTTAGGACAGAGACTATGTGGATTTACAGTGCACATGCAAGTACACAGCTAAATACACAAGGAATTTTTCCAAGGTGGTTCACATGTTTGGTGGAGATTCTCATATTTGGTGGTGATTCATAAGTGCAGGGGTCTTGGGGGAATATCCCCACCACAGACACATTTTAAACATTCAAAATTACATTGATTCATGATTTCTTATTGCATGGTTAGTCCTTTATCAATATTGTTACAGCTATTTTAGATTGAACTTCAGAGGGGAGTTTCTAGAATCCCATGCATGCCTGCCCATATACGGCACCCCTGCACATCAGTGAAAGAGCTATATAGGACTTTGCAAATATACTCATGCAGATAGTTTTTATTGTGAACTTCCTTGCTATGTAGTTAGCTGGCCAGCACTATCCCAATAACTATAAACATTTAACTAAACATCAAGAGCATTATACATGCACACAAGCATTTCTCAGGTATACTAAGCAGTAACTACTATTTGTTGCCTAGCAGCTATATAAAACACAGACCTCTTCAGCTACATCAGTACGATTCATTAAGGAACCACAAATTAATAGTTTGGGTTGTCTACACGTTACTAATAATAGTAGCTAATCTGATAATTTTAGCCATCGTCACTACATATCTGAAAAATAGGTATAGCACAGTGTTCAGATACGCACATTATAGAAGAGGTTCAGCTTGGTCTTGTTTAATTGAGAGCTTTAACCATGCATAATTAGAGTATTTGAGTGACTGTATATATATATATATATATAGTTAGAACATTTGGGTGACTGTTGCATTAGAGTATTTAGTAGCTGTTCTATTAGAGTATATCGATCTTTTCTTGCAAACACTGTCCCATAAAAGTGGGGGGGGGGGGGGGGGGGGGGGACAAGGCCCCCCCGTCCATGCAATATACTGATTTATTTAACATGCATGGCTATCTGAGCTTCAGGAAATGATATGCACTGGAATACTGATATAGTCATAAGTATGGTCAGTGGTTGCATGTCAGCTTGTAGCTATATAGTCTGATTATAGTTATTGTTGTATTAGGCATTTACAGTATATTGATCCCATTGATTGTTTTTAGTGATCATTTTTATATTCACAATTGAAATAGCTATAAATGTACGCAAAGGTGGTATAATCAATAAGTATTTCATAAACAATGTAAAACATAGATACAATTAACTGGGAATGTACACTTTGGGTCAAGACAAGGTACTGTAGATTCCTCCTTCATATTTCTTCGCAGAAGAAGAGCCATCTATCAACTTCAGTAGTCGTTTCTGATGGATCCTTTTAGTGATTCCAAGATCTTCTAGATCCTCTATTGTGAGGTCTACCAGCAACTCACCATCAACTTGTTCACGTTTGAAAATGTCTCTGTATTCGGCAAGGTTCATATCGCTGAGTAACTGTAACACACTATCAAAGTCAAGTTTCTTCAAGTATGCAATATTTTCTTCTGGAGTTGGTGAAGTGACTGGCCCTGGAGGAGGATCTGGTGAAGTTACAGGTACTGTTGATGGTTTAGCACTGCTATGGTCTATTGTCAGTTGAGATGGGCTCAATAGTGGATGTCTACTTGGAACTAAAGGTACATAATCTGTGTCTGTGTTCTGTTCACCATGCTGGAGTTTGTATTGTGTAGGAGGCTTGGCAGCATCAATTTCTCCTGGTATTGGTTCATAAATAGCTTCTGGATGTTCTAAATTATAATAACGTGCGTTCTTATCATCTTTTTTGACTTCTTCATTAAGTTCCTTTTGACCATCTAAGATCTGCTGCTTGATTTCTTCTTTCATATCAAGCTTCAATTTTGAACTTTTCAACTTTGTGACTTCTTGCTTCAAACTCTCAAGTTGATTTGTAAAATTCAGTAACATATCATCAGAGGTAGTGTCATCATGATGAAATTGCTTTAATGCAGACTTTCCTGCCTGGCTTAGTAAGTTGCCTGCTGCTTTTGGTATCTTGTGTCTTGGTTCAGGACTAGACTTGGCAATTGATTTATCTAAACTAACATCATGGGGATCATCATCAACTGATTTTGAATGTGCTAGTGGCAAGGTGTTTGTAAGCTCTTTATGCACTGACTCATATATCTTTTCTGGGGCTGCTAAGTTGTAATATTTTGTATCAACCATATCACTTCGCACTTGGCTGTACAATCGCTGCTGTGCTCGATGCTGGCTGTTGGTTTCGGCCAAGGAATAATAATTGGAGACTAAAGATGGATTAAAAGTCTCATACGTTTTCTTGACTCGTTTGTGTTCTAAAGATACATCTTCTTCCAGGCACTTCAAATGGATGGGCAGATCAATTGGAATTTCAACTATTTGTTCATCTTTGGTATGTCGACTACGGGCAACCAAGCTCTTCATTGTGTACTCCTTTAACAGTGTTAAGGTTGATGGCATGGCAAAAGTAAACTCACCACTGATATCACCAAACACTGCTACCTTGACTGGAAATTGATTGACGTACTTGATATACTCCACAATATACAATTGATTGTCCATTGCAGCAGTAGAGAACCCACAGGAACACTCCAAGGGAAGCTTGACGTCGTCACCATTCATCTTGGTACAAACTAACCCAATTATTTTGTTGCCAAGTAAATTCTTTTCAATTTTCTTAGGAAATATAATATCGTTGGAAATAACTGAGTGTCTGCCTCTGGTGAAAGCATGCTTGACTTTGACTACCTTAGGAAGGCTTGGTCTCTTCATCAGCATTGTTTCTACAGTATCATAGAAAAATCCAGTTTGGTCGTTGGGTGGTTTCAACTCATCAATTGGGGCAAATTTCAGTGATGAGCCTAGAGGAATGTTGTATGAAGAGTTTAGAGCATCTTTGGCTTGTACCACACGGGCAGTCTTCTGAAAGTAAATCATCATCTGAAACCCAATCGGAATGTCTTCAGTAGGACCACAGAAACCATCTGTTATTTCAATTGCATGGGGGAGGGACACTTCCTTACAAAATGTCTCAAGGTCGTAATCTTTTGCTGAAGGTTTCGATACCAATTTTGGTTTTGGAGCAACGGATGCCGGTAGCACTATTTCATATTCAGAGGGTGGAGGCGGCAGCGGCTTTTGCTTACCGACTTGTTGTTGCTGTTGTTGTGGGCGTGGCGGAAAAACGGGAGCTTTACGGCTCTTTTCGTACTTGCGAATTGCATCAGTAATGCTGTCCAGTGACTTGGAGACATTTCTCCTTAGGCGAACAGGCGGAGGAGGAGCAGCCATACTTTATTCAGTCGAAACAAACAGGTTTGCACGTGACTCCCCTGAACTATTATTATTATTATTATTATTATATATTGTGTACTGTGCAGGCCGGAATCATGTATGATTATAATGCACAGGTGTAATTATAAAAGTGTCAAAATCATTACAAAACTCAGTGTATGTGGGAGCATTAACAATGTTCTGGGGTAGATTATTCCATAGTTTAATCACTGAAGGGAAGAAGGAAAATTTAAAACTGTCCTCACTAGTATTCAGTTGATTAAAATAGCTACTTCGTAAAAAGGAGGGAACGGGAGTTAAACAATCATCTGGAATATCAGCTAAACGATGAATGATTTTATACAGCATTTGTAATTTTAATTTTTCCTTCTGCTCTGCAGGGTGGGTAGATTAAGATCAGTTAACATTGTGGAAACACTGGAGAATCTAGAAAAGTCTTTATAGCACATTCTTGTGGCAGATCTCTGTACAGCTTCTAATTGATTAATGTTAACACATGTGTGTGGGTCCCAGACTGAGGAAGCATACTCCATAATGGGTGAACCATTGCTTTATAAATATTACATTTAATTGTGGGAGGGCATTGATAAAGATTACGATGTAGGAATGCATTAATTCTGGTGGCTTTACTAGCAACTTGTTTTGTGTGTTCATTCCAGTTAAGATGTTGATCAATGACTACACCTAGATATTTGGCATGAGTGACTTCTCGGATTGTAGAGTTGTCAATGTGGTAAGTAAATGGTATGATGTTTATCTTGTTTGTTATTCGTAGGAATTCACATTTAATTGGATTAAAGGTCATAAGCCACTTGTGTGCCCACTGTGTTAAGGAGTCAAGATCACATTGTAGTTGATGGCAGTCCACCACGGAGTAGATATTTGAGTAAAGTATAACATCATCAGCATAAAGTTGAACTTTACTTAAGACATGTAAAGGAAGGTCATTGATGTAAATCAAAAATAATAATGGAGCCAGAACAGTTCCTTGTGGTACACCAGATAGCACGTTACAGGAGTCACTTTGTTTATTATCTAACACTACTTGTTGTGATCTATCAGAAAGGAAATTCTTAAAAAGAGGTCCTTTAATACCATAAAATTGTAACTTGTGGAAGAGATGGGAGTGGGGGACCTTGTCAAAGGCTTTACAGAAGTCAAGCAGCAACACATCACACTGTCCTCGTTGGTTTAAACATTATGCAAAATCATGTACTGTTGTAATTAGTTGTGTCTCACAACTCCTATGCTGCCGGAAGCCATGTTGTTCATCTCTTAAAGCTTGATGATGATTCAAGTGTTCAATATGTGATTGTTGAGTGGAAATTGTGAGGCATGCATACAGTAAGTGGATCAAGACTTTCATTGCATGCATGCAATTGCTTGCCGTTTCAGAAATAGGTTAGGTAATCCTAAGGCTTCAGCACATTTTGCTGTCAGACCTTCAGTGCTGGTCACTGTAAAGCACTAATAACAATAACAATAGCTAATTGATGTCATGCAACCCCTCCATTTTTTCTCACCTGCACTAACTGATATTACCCAGGGTCACTACTATAAGATTATCAAACCTCACACCGGAAAGATCACGTTTCTTCAGCAATCGAGTCATTAATGACTGGAACAATTTGCTATTAATGCTCCAACAATCAGTAGTTTTAAGTCTCTTTTAGATGAACATTGGAAACAATTGATTTATATATTCGTAATTAATTTTTGTTTTATAATTTGTAGCTAGCAGTAGCTAACTGTTTATTTTTCACTGTAATTTTTTGTATGTGATCAGCTTTCACAGGCTGTGCTTTTAACCTCTAATTACTAATACTATATATATACTAAGAGGGTCTGGTGAAACTGTGTACAAAAAGTTTGGTGCTGCCGGAATGTTGGCAGCTCCAATCAGATTGCTCTATTTCAATGTAGCTAATGCATAGTCTATCATACAGTACAATACTACAGTATAGTAGGGACCACAAAGGAGTAGCGTGGCCCAGGAAAACATCACCTGAAAACCAGTCTCAGTTTTCCCAGACGACAATGAGGCAGTATTGATTGGACAAAATTATGTCCAAACAAGCCTTGAGATCGACCCGAAATGCTTTCTACAAGTTGCTACGGAATTTTAAAAAAATATTTAAATGGAATCACACAGTACGATAGTGTTCAGTTATATAGTAGGGACCACAAAGGAGTAGGCGTGGCCTACGAAACAACGTCACCAAAAACCTTCCTCAATTTTCCCAGACGACAATGAGGCAGCATTGGTTAGGTTAAACTAAGCCCAAACTTGCTTTCAGATCGACCCAAAACACTTTCAACAAGTTGCTACAGAATTTAAAAACAATCATTTAATGGAATTTTCTACTGGCTGACTGATGGCTTCAGACAAGCGTAACTCGATAGCAGCTAAATCTACAGGCTTGATAGACTCTTTCCAAAAATATGTTACTGCTTAGCAACAGCTTTCCGGCATTTTGATTGGGGCCACTGTCAATAACCACGATTGCACTACATAGAAATACAGTGGTGAAAACAGCTCGAGCATGCAGAGTAATATTGTTAAAGGACAGGCCATAAAAGTCTTTGAGGTTGCAAATTAGTGTTCTGGTTAGAGGCAAGTGGTTATCGGGGCTGAACAAGGTGCGAAACGGCATCGACAACACTAATTTCCTTGTCTGCCTGTACAAGAAGCTGTTAAATAGCGTGTGGGAGGTCAGCCACTGTTACTATCACCAATACAGTACTAACAATAGTCCATAAGTTACCCAGACTAAAATGCTATATAATAGCTTCTTGTACGGGCAGGCACGAGGGGTCCGACACGAGCTGGAATCCCGTACAACTTGCCACATGGAATCGGGAATCTGTTGCGAGAATGCCTTAATAGAATCTTGTGTTGTGGAATTTCTGACAGTAGTTGGACACAAGCCACCTTGCCATTTAGGTTAGGAGGCTTGGGCCTACGTGAATCTGAGCGTTCTGCTGCTCCTGCCTGTATTTTAGTGTCGCGTTTAGTGGAAACTTGATGTTTTTATGCCATTTCCCGGGGAGGATTGTTCCCTCGTTTTCTTCGAAGGTATGTCTGTTTCTGTGTTGCATAACTCCTCTCAAAGTGACCTTCAAGCCATTTTAGATGATTCACTTTTAAACAGCTTGTAAGCAGTTCCACTATTCGTGATCAAGCACGTCTGCCTGCTTTATCACATTCTTCTGGCACCAGCAGTGGTTGGCTTAAAGCACTTCCACAGCCTGCTTTGGGTCTAGCTATTCCTCCTCACGTTTTTACTATAGCTTTACGTTTGTGGCTTGGCATTCCTTTGTTCCCTTCTTTACCACTCTGTACTTGTCTACCTGTCATTGACCAGTTTGGTGATCATCTGCTCAGCAGGGGCGTAGCTAGCCAGAAGGTGATGGAGGGGCAGGCATGCCCCCACGAAACACTCAAAATTATTCATAATTGCAAAAAAGGCTAATGACCCAATGGTGGGCTAGCCAACATACGGTGTTGTATTATTACAGCTTAAATAACTAGCTACGTAACTATTTCAGTACAGACTGCTTCCAATCGAGGTAGCTATATTCGTCGAGCATCATCGCACGGTGCCACAACTGTACTCCAACAAATTCATCCACAGTCCGGTAGAGCTAATACTTTAGTGCAAATACAGGTTACTTTACGTTAGCCACAGCCTGTGCTGCAGTCCTAGCACACTGCTGACAGGATGACGTATTCACTCACTTCACTCAGCGAAATTCAAATGCCATGTATTGCACGAAATCCCACCTGTCTTGCTAGCAGAACTTGTAAGCTTGACTGATCCACCTGACTGACTAAGTAAAAACAGACTGCACTGCCGTACGACAAAGTTCCAGTGTGATCGACTCGATAAAATAAACTTGGTACATTTATTTAGCTAACACTTTATCACCTCGTAGACAGTAGGTAGTCTGGCGTAGCCAGACCTTTTATTAAAAAATAAAAGGTCTGGCTACGCCAGACTAGAAAGTAGGTTCGTAGCGTCATCTGGTCTCCTTTGTCACTTGTGAGTTGTGACTCCTGCCATGGAGAAGCGGGTCACTCTTTTTAGATTCAAAAATGTTCTATCACGCGAGTAATCTAGGCTAAATATAGAAGCATGTGTCTAATATTTTCGTTCGATGGATTCACGAGCGAGTTGAATGTTGTGTGTGCGCATTCACTAGCAACCCCTGGTGATACCGCGTAGTAGTGTACATAATTTACAGTCATTTGCGTGTCAGTTTAATACTGGTAAACTTGTGACGAAGGTTTTTAAAAAATCATTTAGTGATGGGGGGGCAAATGCCCCCCCTTAGCTACGCCTCTGATCTGCTGGGGTGCTATCATGGTCCCTTGAGGATCCAGCGTCATAATGCTTTAGTGTCTGTTGTACACCATGCCTTGCTCCAAGATCACCCTGGTGTTCTTAGGGAGCAAGGCATTTCATCTGACCAATCTTGTCCTGGCGACATATACCACCCTGACTTTCATCTTGGTCGTCCTGCCTCTCCGTCAGGAGTACCACTCAGTCTGCTGTCATATCTTCTGCTTCTTCTCAGGCTGGGGTGGCCGCTGCTGTTGGTGAGATAGCTAAGGACAACCAATACCAGGACATTGTGAATGATAATGGAGGAGGTTTTATCCCTCTTGTATGTGAGACCTTTGGTGTTTGGTCACCATATGCCCTATCAATTTTAGGATCCATAGCTGATAGAACAACTGTTAGAAACGGTTTACCTCGAAAGTTTGCTAGGCGCCAACTTCTCCAGCGACTGTCTGTGACTATGTGGAGGTACAATGCGAAAATGATACTCCGCCAGTATTCGCTTACTGCTGAGGACGAATTTCCTGACTTTGACATTGGTTAAGTTAAGTACGTAGCTAGTAATAAGTATATAGTTAGGTAATAAGTAGTAGTATGGTGTAGTTTTCAGTATGTACGTGTGTTATGTCCAATATTCATTCTTTTTCGGAGTAAAAAAAAATAAAAAATCGGGGATCTTGAATCTTTGGTTCGATATAAGTCCGTTTATTTCAGGAAACTTCCGGATATTTTAATATAGTGCGCGCCTACGCTCTACATCTAGGCCGAGATCTGGGCCTCGCTGGGCCTGTCCTGCCCTGCCCGAGTTGCTCTTTGAACCTCACTTTGAACGTTACTTCAAAGTGTTTGAGCTGACTTTTTTTTAAGGATTCAAGAGAGTAGAACGTGCGAAATCCATGGTGCGAGAACGTGGTCCGCGATGTGGGTTAATTGCGTAGGTGTCGAGGTAGCTGTGTCTATAGCTCGAGATATCAGTAGCATGCAGTATAGCGAGCAGCGAGCAATAGCGCGATAGCTAACCCAGAGGGTGATGAATAGTTCCAAGCTAGTCCCGAGTCCGTCCCCCGTCCGCCCCCCGTCTGTCAAGCCTGTCAACCGGTTCTACATGCTTGAATCAGACTGAACTGATAAGGCCACTCCAAATAAATTCTCTGTTTCCCGTCCTGGACTCAGGCATATTTGCATGCGGGCGGGCGGTCCATTTCCATTATTTCATTATAAGATTGGCTAGCTTTTCAGGCCATTAGGCTGGATACCTCCAACAATTGACTACCTTCCCAATCACTAGATTGCACACACAGTGATCCTTTTTATTATTATTATTATTATTATTATTATTATTATTAAAGCTTTACAGTGGCCTTCAACTATTTCTAATGATATCACAACCCGTGGCCTACATGTCTGTCTTTTGAACACCAGAAGTCTGGTACATAAACTATCAAAATTCCAAGGATTTGTCTATTCCTCTAGTTGCAGTATTCTATGTATCACTGAAACCTGGTTATCTAGTGACATTTTTGATAATGAGATTCTTCCTAATTGTTATAGTATCTATCGTAACGACAGAGATTCTAGAGGTGGGGGTGTTCTCATAGCAATTAAAAATAACATTACTAGCAGTAAATTGCCATCACCATCTGATGTAGAAGTTGTCACAGTTTTCATTTCCTCTCATAACTCATTTATCATTTGTGTAGTCTACATTCCACCAAACTCAAACGACACCTATCATGAATTACTATACAACTACCTTACAGACTTGATAAACAACAGCACAAGCCCAATAATTCTGTTAGGAGATTTCAATTTCCCTGATGTTGATTGGACCACCCTCAGTGGCTCTTCCTCGAGATCCAACAAATTCTGTGACCTGCTGTTTCAACTTAATCTCACCCAGATAGTTAATGAACCAACACATAACCTTGGAAACATACTTGACTTGATAATTACCAACAATGAAGATATCATCGATAATTTGAATGTTCACCCTCAACATTACAAACCTATACCAACTGACCATTTTGTCATTTCATTCACTATTTTGTTTCCAATGGAACATATCAACTTTTCTAACATTACACAAGTTATTTTTGATTACTCCAAAGCTAATTACCCTGGACTTATTAACTTTTTGTCTCACATTGATTTCTCTATTTGTGAACACTTGCCAGACATTGATTCCACATGGCATTTTATTAAGAACAGTATCATTAGAGGAATGCATATATTTGTGTCGAAATTCAAATTAAAGTCCTCACAATCTCCTAAATGGTTTACATCCAACATACGGCACCAGATTAAGTGTCTTCGCACTTTAAAAAAAGAATTACAAGTCTCGTCCTACTGAACACAATCTGCTCCGTATTAAAACAGCTGAAGAAACCCAACACTGAGTAGAAGTATTTGTTAATTAAATTAGCTTTGTTGAAGTCTTGAGAGGCAGAAGTATTGTCATAATATATTGTGGAAGGGATGGAAGCAGATTTGGTAAGGTTTCTCATATACTGGAATATTTTAGAGTCATTGCTAAAACCAAAATTGTTCACCAGTTTTGCTTCAAAGTTGGCCTTAGCTTGTTGAATGCTAGCCTGAAGGTTCTCTCGAAGTACTTATTCCCTTCCTAATTTTGAAAATATGCCCCGAGCAAGTGTGTCCCTTGACTCAATTTACATCTCTGAAGAAGACGTTTACGATGCATTATCATCTCTGGATCCTCACAAGGCAACTGGTATCGATGGAATCAGTCCAGCAATTCTAAAACACTGTGCATCTATTTTAGTCAAACCTCTGCACTATTTGTTTTCATATGATATCCACTACTACTCACTACCTTCTGAATGGCAAATTCACTGTATTACTCCTATCTTTAAATCTGGTGACTAAAACAGTGCCACCAACTACAGACCTATATCTTTGCTTTGTGTTGCATCAAAAGTACTTGAACGAATAGTATACAACAAAGTTATAGCCTCTATTTCCAATGCCATCTCTATGTGTCAATTTGGATTTATGAAAAAGGCTGTTCAACTTTACAACAGCTTCTTATATTTTTAAACAGTATTCGTGAACACTGTAAAATTCAAACAGATGTAATATACTTAGACTTTGCAAAAGCATTTGACAGAGTTCCCCACAATGAATTACTTTTAAAACTCTGGAAAATCGGTATCACTGGCAACCTTTGGTCGTGGTTTAGATCTTACCGCAACAACAGACAGCAATGCATTCGCCTTAATGGTTCATATTCCACCTTCTTACCAGTCCTATCAGGTGTGCCTCAAGGGAGTATTCTAGGACCACTTTTATTTCTTATCTACATCAATGACTTATTTTTATCTGTCCGTTCCTCTAATTCTCTCTCCTTTGCAGATGACACAAAATGCTATAAACAAATTCTTGAACATCTAGACTCCATACAACTTCAACAAGACCTTGATTCAATGGCAAACTGGTCTAGAGATTGGAACCAATTTTTTAACACCAGCAAGTTTATACATCTATCATTTAATACAAAATTCCCCACATCCTATTTCATAGACGACACTATAATCAAAACTAGTAGTACTCACCATGACCTTGGTGTCATTTTATCAACTGATTTATCTTGGAAAAATCATTATAACCATATATCAGCTAAAGCCTATAGAACCCTTGGACTACTGAGACGTACCTTCAGCCACTCAGTTGACATTCCAACCAAGAAAATTTTGTATTTAGCATTAGTTCGATCACAATTACTTTACTGTTCTCCTTTATGGCACCCCTACCTTATTTGCGACATCTCTACTTTAGAAAGAATCCAATGCCGGGCAACCAAATTTATTCTAAATGACTATGTAACCGATTACAAAACACTTCTTATCAAACTTAACATGCTACCACTGATGTACACCTATGATCTTTATGACATACTCTTCTTCATAAAATCAATCCAGCATCCATCTAATAATTTCAATATCAGTAACTATGTCAACTTTTGCCACAATCCTACCAGATCCTCCACCAGCAACAAGCTTCAACACAATTTTACATCATCCAACAAACAAAGTAACTTCTACTTTAACAGATTACCAAGAACCTACAACAGTCTACCAGTACTTGACTTAAATCAACCTTTTTCCACCATTAAATCACAGTTACTCAAGATCTTCTGGCAGCATTTTACAAACAATTTTGACTCTGACAATCCTCACAGTCTACACTTTGTTTGCCCTTGTAGTACCTGCTCCAAGTCTCCTCACCCACCAAACTTCAGCAGTAATTATTATTTTTTTTCTTGCTCTCTCTTAAAATAAGTACTTATGTAAGTAAGTTTATTATTAAATACACATTTAAGTTTTAAAATTATAGGATAGTTCAACTATATATCAAATGTAAATGTATGTAATAACTTTAGCCAGCTAACTTAATTTTTATACATTCAATTGTAAATGTAAGTTGTACATATACTTTTTCTGGCTGTGGGCACCAGTTGCCCACAGACCTTTAATGCAGGCCTTGGCCTTGCCTGCATTAAAAAGCAGTTAAAATAAATAAATAATAAAATAAAAGCGCATGCTTAAGCTTGTTCCTTTCTTTGTAAGTTGAAAAAATAACACAAACGTGAAGTTTGTGCTGACTTGATAGCACTGCTGACACGTGAGCTGACACTGTTTCAAGATAGCTTTTACTGAGCCTATCAGTATGCAAAAGTAACCGGAAAATAATGGAAGAATACGGAATAATGGAATATTTAGAGCTGGCAGTAACCAGATACAGGCGGTGGACGGGAAACAGAGAATTTATTTGGAGTGGCTTAAAATTCCCTGGAAGATCTTGCATTTCAGAGTGATACTATAGCACCTATTACATGACATGTATGAATTGTCCTTTATATATCTTAAGTTGGCAGCTGCATGTGAGTACTTGGGTATCATTATCCAGTCAGATCTGAAGTGGCAGAATTCTCACTTCAGCTATATAACAGATAAAGCCCTAGGATTTTTAAGTGTATCATCAGATTTCACATACTCTCTCTGTACAAAGAAGCAATAGCATTGTTCTGTCCACAACTTGAATATGCTGCAACAGCCTGGACACCCTGGCAATCTACCTTGAAATCTCAACTAGACTACAGATCAAATGAAGAACAGCCTGCTTTGTTACAAAATAATAGTAATATACCTGTAATCTCTCTGTTAGTGTGTTTTGAACTATAACTGGTTGAAAATAGATGGATAAAATAATATTCACAACAAGATTGATAGCTATTCCATTTGATTTGTTCACCCACTTTGAAACATATTCAAGAACAAGAAATTATTACAAGTTTAATCGAAGGTTAAACAGTGTTAACTCGAAGGTGGCCATATAGCAACATTAGTCTATGGGACTAAGGTTAAACACTATGCAGGCAAGGTGTCAGTAAACAATTAACAATAGGATTAGCTTGATTACTATGCATTGTGGTATGCATTAGAAGGTATCAACAGCAGGTTTGAGTTGGAGCCATGTGTAGCAGCCTGCCTGCTCTAGATCATTCTATGCTATAGCAGGACAGCAGTGGCAGCTAAGGAGCAGCAGTATCACTAATTGTTTACAGTGCTGGAAAAGTTTTATTGAGTTGAAATTAAAGCTTAATACAGAAACTTATTAAGTATGGGAGTGGCAGAGTCCTACTACAACATTATCATCAATCTCCACTGAGCTACAACAAGACCATGCATCCCAGGATGACATCATGGAGATAATGTGGCTGTGGTAGGCATGCACTTTCAACCTATTGTGGCAGCAAGTATATCGTATTTCTAAGTCACAACTACAGCAGCTTGTTCGGCTCCGCAGTTGACAGTCATGTATGTACACTAATGCAGGTAAGTAGGGTACTATTAAGCTCTTATATTAGTTACAAGGCTTGGCACGCTGCAGCCACATACTTGTTGTCTCACATAAGCCAAGGAGATCCAGCATAGGGGAGCCAGCAGACTGGTAATGCACCTGGACACGTTTCATGGAAAACAGCATAAGAAATACATTCTGTAGAGTGGCTGAGATAGCACCTCACTTCCTGTTTAAGGCAATGATGTGTTTAACAGGATGATTAGTACTGTGATGTGATAATTAAATTTCTGGGGAAATGTGAAACTAGGTATACTTGGCTTAGGGGTGTGAGTTGCATCTCTCCTGGTGTCATAGTTCTCCCTTGATGCTAGAGATGTACCTACCAATTAATTTGCTGCATGGTAAGGATGTGCCTACTGATTAATTTATTGTATAGTATGGGTGTACCTACAGGGATACTGTATGTAGAAGTGGTACTGTACCTTCCTGGGGATCAGGGGTAAACGTAAACCTAGACTCATGGTAAACACAGAATTCTATTTCATATGTGTTTAAGTTGCAGAACATCAGGATAACTTTACTTAAGAAGAAATTTAGATGGAACAGTAAATGTTAATTTAACTCAATAATCATAGAATGAGAGCCATGATTTATATACAGACATGTAACATCAATAGTTAGTTGGCTTAGAATTAAGAATTATCGAAGGTTTTTAATCAAAAATTAAACATGAAGTATTTAATGTAAACGAGCACCCAAATGTAGCATCTTAGAATTAGAAGTGTTGTTTACCCTTGGCCAGTGCTGATTTTTATGGGAAGAACTCTCATTATTAGTCAACAACGTTTGTTATGAACACCTCGTGCACTATGATGTTTGCCCTTCAGGGCTCAACTGGTAATATAAACTTGCTGTATGGTAGGCAACACTGTAGGTACACCCATACAAGCTAGTAGGTACATCCCTGCCATACAGCAGGCGGGTAGGTACACCCCTACCAAACAGCAAACACCCTTACCATACAGCAGGCCGGTAGATACACCCCTACCATACAGCAAGCCAGTAGGTACACCCCTACCATACAGCGAGTGGTAGTTACATCCTTACCATATACAGCAGGCTGGTAGGTACACCCCTACCATACAGCAAGCCAGCATGCAGGTACACCCCTACCATACCTGGTAGATACACCGCTGGCAGTTAGAGGCTTGTAGCAAGCTGTATCATTCATGAATGGTAAGTTTTGCAGCAACAAATACTGTTCTCTGTCAGCACATACAGGTGGTGTGCCACCAACCTGCTATTTTGGTTATCAACAATCACAGTTCAACTTCTGCTGCTGCAAGCTTTAATTTTGTGATGATAGTAGACTCAACAAATCAGTAGTATATAGCCATTACAGGAATCCCTGTCTCAGTGGTTGCTATATTCACTGACACTTGGCAAATCTGTAGGTACCTCAGGTCTCAAGGAATTATGCCTCATTTGTATGATTACCCAAGATAATACCATACCCAACTGGTCCTGGCTGTTCGTTTGTTTCAAATCCCATTAACTATGTGGTGTTTATTAGCTACCAGACCAGATGAGTAGATCTTCAGGACTAGTAAGGTATAACATTTTCCACCTTATGGTGTGTAATTTATCAGGCCTCTCTATGCTTATCTCGGATGTCATATTCTCTCAGTAGGAATTCCATTATGTGTACATGAATAACCTATAAGTATTGGGCAGTAAATATATAGCCTTGCAGCCACTGATTCCTATATTATGAGATATCTACCCTCACTCTGTTTGGAGCAGTGGATATGGGAACTATCAGGTCATGAATATCTCAGTTGCAAATTATATCCCAGACAGCAGCTATAAAGGCTATATTTGGATGCACAAGAGTCATTGACCACAAATATAAACTACAACATATCAAAGCAAAGTGATTGGTATGTGGCACTATAAAGAAGGTAGAAGTGTTTTGTGAGTGCAATGCCAAAGGGTTGTCTCCTTGAGGCTATTACCTAAGCAAAAGTATACCAGAAAAATGGTAACTGATTGCGGAGTATAGGGCTCCTGATAATTTTTTTGAGTATACTGTCACAACATGGAGTTTGTCTGGACAAAGCACAAAAATTTACTGATGTACTAGTACTAGTTCTGAGTATTTTCAGTGTGCAAACCAAAAGTAGTGTAACAGTGTCATGACATAATGTACACACTGTTTGTAGTCCAAGCAGGAAAACAGGTGCTTTAAGCTATTCAGTAAAGTGAGGTTTCAACATGTTTCGTAGCTGACAAGCACAAATAGGCTGGTATACAAACCTTAAAAGTTGGCTTGAGATAGTTTTGATATTAGAGTATAGAGTACAGTCTAAATGTAATTGTCCAATTGCTTTGGTGGGTGAATGGACTGGGGTCATGGTATATTTGGTGACATTTAATTGCTAAGACTAGCTTGTATGGGTAAGATGGCATACCACCAAATATACCAGCCAGAGGCTTATCATAGGTGTTGGGGGTACACATTTACCATGACCCAATCTTGGAGGGTCACGTGATCTCAAGTGATGAATTAAGGGTCAGGTCTCAAGGCTACAGCGCTCCAGCCCATTCTCCCAATCTCAATGTCTTATTGTATATGGTCATTGGTATATACACACTGGTATACAGTGTACACCTGGGAACAAGTTAACACTCTTTTAATCTACAACCACCATCATCATCCAAGACCTTATATCAGTTTTTTTGTTTTTTCCATCTACAATATCATTTTGGAAAAATCTATACCTAACTTAGCCAAAAGACTTGAATGAATTCACATCAAGTATTTAAATCAGTTAATTTATAACTAATCATATTGTAATTGTAATTGATATTTCGGTTTGTCTGTATGTCAGTTTATCTTTTTTTTGAAGTTGTACAGTGGTAAATAATAATTGAAAAGCATGTTGTCAATTTTACATATCATAATAATGACATGTAGGGCTTTCTCAGCTTCAGGAAACATGCACTGGAATACTGATTCATTTACTACTTTAATAGATATCAAAAGAATGGTCAATGGTTAGTTCAAAGTGTATATTCACTCAATTCGGCTTGTAGCTATAGCTATATAGCCTGATTACATATAGTTATTGCATCTATAGTGTGTTGATCCCATTGAGTTGTATAGAGATCATTTTTATATTCACAATTGAAATAGCTATCAATGTTTGTTAATATAAATATTTCATAAACAATGTAACACATCGATACAATTAAGTGATAATGCATGCTTTGGGTCAAGACAAAGTACCGTACATTCCTCCTTCATATTTCTTCGCAGAAGAAGAGCCATCTATCAACTTCAGTAGTCGTTTCTGATGGATCCTTTTAGTGACCCCAAGATCTTCAAGATCCTCTACGGTGAGGTCTACCAGCAACTCGCCATCAACTTGTTCATGTTTAAAGCTGTCTTTGTACTCGGCAAGGTTCATATCGCTGAGTAACTGTAGCATACCATCAAGGTTAATTTTCTTCAAGTATGCAATATTTTCCTCTGGAGTTGGTGAAGTGACTGGCTCTGGAGAAGGATCTGGTGACGTTACAGGCACTGTTGATGGTCGAGCACTGCTATGGTCTGTTGTCAGTGGAGATGGGCTCAATAGTGGATGTTTGTTTGGAACTACAGGCACATACTCGTTCTCTTCACCTTGCTGAAGGTTGTATTGTGTAGGAGGTTTGGCAGCATCAATTTCTCCTGGTATTGGTTCATAAATAGCTTCTGGATGTTCCAAATCATAATAACGTGCATTCTCACCATCTTTTTTGACTTCTTCAAAGAATTGCTGTTGAACTCTCAATGCCTTTTGGTTCTGGGCTGGGTATATATTTTTCTTGATAAGAGATGGAGTAAAATTTTCATAAGTAAATTGAACTTTGCTATAAATTGGTTCCATCTTCAGACCTGGTCGTTCAGTTCTTTGTACTTGAATTGGCATGATCATTGGGAGTTCAATCATAGGATAATCAGATTTGCCAAATATGTCAGTGCTGCAGATGTAGCTACGAAGTGGCTGTGGAGCATCCAGTACAAGTACAGTACTAGTGTAAACTTGTAACAGTCTCTTAGATTGCTCTTTTTCGCTGAAAATTAGAAGTGGAGCTGGAAATTCATTGATGTATTCTATGTATTCAAGAAGATACATTTTTAAATCACAGGGGTCAGTTGAAAATTTCCCTGCACAGCTAAGTCCCAGCTTTAATTTCTTTCCATTTTTGCTGATGCATTTTAGTACCATATTTCTCCCCCTTCCTGATACTTCTTTTGGAAATATAGTATCGCCTTCCACTACAGATGACTCGTGTGACATGCCAGAGTAAGATTTAAGCACCTTCACTACTTTGGGTAGACCTTCTTTTCTTTGTATTAAGTCACTTACTGTTGTGTACTGATGGCAAGCTGTTTCGTCATTTGAGTCAGCAGTTGTCTGATAATAAGGACTGAACTGAAGTAAGGAATTCAGTGGGAGGTAATAAGTTTCTGATTTGTTACGTGTCGTTGCCTTTACAACTTTAGAGGACTTGATAAAGAACAGTATAAGTTCTTCACCCTCTGACATACTGAGTTGCTCAGTTAGCCCATAATGACCTGCATAAACACGTACTGTTTGTGGCAGCTGAAAGTTTTTAGCAAACTCCTCCAATGTGTAAGGGTCTGATTTAACAATTAAATCCTTCCCTGTTTTTAGAAGGTGGCTAGATCTCGGTTTAGTTCTTGGCTTGACCGGCGGTGATGGGCGTGGCAGGTCGGGAGATTGAGTATCCCAAGAGCTATTCTGACTTTGCTTGTGTCTGTTCTCTTGTTTGACTGAAACGGGCGAGCGGCTTGCCATGAAGAATAGTTAATTTTCAATTCGCTGAATGAAAAAAACATCTAATTGTCAGAAATAAGCGCATGCGCGTGATGGCTGATTTGATAACTCAGTTTACAGTACTGCATACAGGTATAGAATAACAGATGTGAACACTGTGTTTTCCGAATTATTATATATCAACTAAGACTTTACTTCATGAAGACTTGGCAGTTTTGGTTAAGTGTAATGTTGAAACTCGAATTAAAGGACTAGCTACCGTAGTCTCGCGTGGCCAGACCGCTTTTTTCCGTATATTGGGTGGGGGAAGAAGGCCTTTTTTCCCCACCCAATATACGGGAAAAAGCGGTTGGCCACGCGAGACTATAGCTACCGGCGTCACGGTTTGCACGACTCGGGTTTGCATACCTTCTTAAAATCATCTATGCTGAATACGTAAATTTATCAGTTCCAAGTTAAATCCAATATTCTACACAAGCCACAAGGGGCAATCACTTAAAGTTCATTCAACCATCTACCAGGACTGACGCATATACAAATTCAGTTTGTATCCTAACGCCATACAGTTAGGCTATGGAATAATTTACCTGATTGTATCAAGACACACGATAGTGTGTCGTGCGGCCCAAGAAGCCGGCGCGCCACACCGTGAGTATATTAACAGGAAGAAAGAAAACACAATTTTCACACCTATGTAGCTCTGTGATCCCTTATCCGATTGGAACCAAATTTGCTAGAGACGTGCCGCCCAGTTAGGGGAGTCTACATACCAAATTCGAAGAAAATCGCTCCAGCCATTTCCGAGATACGAGCGAACAAAATTTCGTTTTAATTTCTTCGGTTTTTTCTTCTTCATCTTCTTCATTTCGCACACTTCGCAAAATTCGCCATAAAACACGAATGCGTGCTCGGATTGGGCTGAAATTTGGCACGTGTAAAGGGCTCATTAAGGCGGATCTCCGTACCAACTTTGGTAGGAATCCGATGAACATCCACGGTGTTATGACCGATTATTTGCGTAAAATAAGGGCGAAGGTCTGTCACGCCTACAGGGTAAACCCCTTGGAGGAATCAGTTGAAAATTGATATGTAGATGGAGCAATCATCGTAGGAGTGCCTTTTTGTGGTTTGAAAGGAATCGGGATAAAGACCATGGAGATATGACACAAAACCCAACCTGTGTCAAAATTACGCGATCGATTTTTATGAATAAAAAAACTATTAGTTTTCGTATCTACCAAGCAAACCGCTTAGAGCAACGAGCTAAAAATCAGTATGTAGCTGGAATAATCATCATAGAAAGTTCTTGCAGTAGTACAGAAGAATCGGATTACAAATCACTGAGTTATGATTCGAAAGGCAACTACGTGCAGCAAATGCGAGATCGAGATACTCTAATAGAAACAGTCACCCTAATAAAGCATTCAGCTGCATTTATAATTTACTCAGTTATATTACATTGCAAGTTATTCTGTAGGGAATTCAGCTACAAACAAGTCACCCTGTAGTCAGATCAGCTAGAAGAAGATACCTAATAGAGAGTTCAGCTACAAAAAAGCCATCATGTAGAGAGTTCAGCTCAAATAAATCACCCTGTAGAGAATTCAGCTGCAAACAAATTGCCCTGTAGAGAGATCAGCTAGAAGAAGTTACCTTGTAGAGAGTTCAGTTACAAAGAAACAACCGTGCAAAGAGTTTAGCTCCAAAAAAATCACCCAGTAGAAAGTTCCGCTATGAACAGATCACACTGTAGAGAGAAGCAAGTCATCCTGTAGATAGATCAGCTAGAAGAAGTCACTTTGTAGAGAGTTCAGCTACAAAGAAACTACCATGTAGAGAGTTCAGCTGCAAACAAATCACCCTGTAGAAAGATCAGCTAGAAGAAGTTACCTTGTAGAGAGTTCAGCTACAAACAAATCACCCTGTATAGAGAGCTCAGCTAGAAACAAGTCACCTGTAGAGAGTTCAGCTAGAAGAAGTTACATTGTAGAGAGTTCAGCTACAAAGAAACTATACCATGTAGAGAGCTCAGCAGCAAACAAATCGCCCTGTAGAGAATTCAGCTACAAACAAATCACCCTGTAGAAAGATCAGCTAGAAGAAGTTACCTTGTAGAGAGTTCAGCTACAAACAAATCACCCTGTAGAGGGTTCAGCTACAAACAAGTCACCCTGCAGAGACTTCAGCTAGAAGAAGTTACATTGTAGAGAGTTCAGCTACAAAGAAACTACCATGTACAGAATTCAGCAGCAAACAAATTGCTCTGTAGAGAATTCAGCTACAGACAAATCACCTTGTAGAAAGATCAGCTAGAAGAAGTTACCTTGTAGAGAGTTCAGCTACCAACAAATCACCCTGTACTAGAAACAAGTCACCCTGCAGAGATCAGCTAGAAACAAGTCACCCTGTAGAGAGTTCAGCTAGAAGAAGTTACATTGTAGAGAGTTCAGCTACAAAGAAACTACCATGTAGAGAGTTCAGCTGCAAACAAATTGCCCTGTAGAGAATTCAGCTGCAACCAAATCACCCTGCAGAAAGATCAGCTAGAAGAAGTTACCTTGTAGAGAATTCAGCTATAAACAAATCACCCTGTAGAGAGTTCAGCTAGAAACAAGTTACACTGTAGAGAGATCAGCTAGAAACAAGTCACCCTGTAGAGAGTTCAGCTAGAAGAAGTTACATTGTACAGAGTTCAGCTACAAAGAAACTACCATGTAGAGAGTTCAGCTGCAAACAAATTGCCCTGTAGAGAATTCAGCTACAAACAAATCACCCTGTAGAAAGATCAGCTAGAAGAAGTTACCTTGTAGAGAATTCAGCTACAAACAAATCACCCTGTAGAGAGTTCAGCTAGAAACAAGTTACACTGTAGAGAGATCAGCTAGAAACAAGTCACCCTGTAGAGAGTTCAGCTAGAAGAAGTTACATTGTGGAGAGTTCAGCTACAAAGAAACTACCATGTAGAGAGTTCAGCTGCAAACAAATTGCCCTGTAGAGAATTCAGCTACAAACAAATCACCCTGTAGAGAGTTCAGCTAGAAACAAGTTACACTGTAGAGAGATCAGCTAGAAGAAGTCACATTATAGAGAGTTCAGCTACAAAGAAACTACCATGTATAGAGAGTTCAGCTGCAAACAAATTGCCCTGTAGAGAATTCAGCTACAAACAAATCACCCTGTAGAGAGTTCAGCTAGAAACAAGTTACACTGTAGAGAGATCAGCTAGAAGAAGTCACATTATAGAGAGTTCAGCTACAAGGAAACTACCATGTATAGAGAGTTCAGCTGCAAACAAATTGCCCTGTAGAGAATTCAGCTACAAACAAATCACCCTGTAGAAAGATCAGCTAGAAGAAGTTACCTTGTAGAGAGTTCAGCTACAAACAAATCACCCTGTAGAGAGTTCAGCTAGAAACAAGTTACACTGTAGAGAGATCAGCTAGAAGAAGTCACATTATAGAGAGTTCAGCTACAAAGAAACTACCATGTATAGAGAGTTCAGCTGCAAACAAATTGCCCTGTAGAGAATTCAGCTACAAACAAATCACCCTGTAGAGAGTTCAGCTAGAAACAAGTTACACTGTAGAGAGATCAGCTAGAAGAAGTCACATTATAGAGAGTTCAGCTACAAGGAAACTACCATGTATAGAGAGTTCAGCTGCAAACAAATTGCCCTGTAGAGAATTCAGCTACAAACAAATCACCCTGTAGAAAGATCAGCTAGAAGAAGTTACCTTGTAGAGAGTTCAGCTAGAAACAGGTCGCCCTGTAGAGAGATCAGCTAGAAACAAGCCACCCGTAGAGAGTTCAGCTAGAAGAAGTTACATTGTAGAGAGTTCAGCAGTTTAGCTGCAAACAAATCGCCCTGTAGAGAATTCAGCTACAAACAAATCACCCTGTAGAAAGATCAGCTAGAAGAAGTTACCTTGTAGAGAGTTCGCCTACAAACAAATCACCCTGTAGAGAGTTCAGCTACAAACAAGTCATCCGGTAGAGAGATCAGCTAGAAGGATCACCTTGCAGAGAGGTCAGCTACAAAGAAATCACCCTGCTTCATCTTTTCTTATTCCTGTAGTAAAGAAAAAATGACAGGTTAAAAAGCCCTAAAGCCGGCCATAGGCCGGCTTTGGGGTATACAAATACAAAAAGAAGTGAAATCTAATCCAAAACAGCCAAGCTGTAAAAAAAGTGTGCGGCCCTGAGAAAGGCTATGGTGAAAAAAGATGTGAAATCCAAGGTGGCGGCCAAGAAATGGCTGTGATGGTAGGTTAATGGTAAAAATTTTAATAACAACAATTCAGGTGAATTTGGTGCCGCTTGATCTTGGCACGAAATTCACCTGAATTGTCGTTATTAAAATTTTTACCATTAACCTACCATCACAGCCATTTCTTGGCTGCCACCTTGGATTTCACATCTTTTTTCACCATAGCCTTTCTCAGGGCCGCACACTTTTTTTACAGCTTGGCTGTTTTGGATTAGATAGTAGTTATCAGCACAATCTCTTGACTTTTTCAAAGTGTCACTCACACACCTTGTTAATTAATTTATTATTTATTATTATTATTATTAGCACTATGCAGTGACCAGCACTGAAGGTCTGACAGCAACATGTGCTGCAGCCTTAGGATTACCTAACCTACAAGGACTTAGACCAATTACATCATATTGTATTATACTCATGCATAGGAGGTTTACAATTATACAAAATAATAATCAAACCCAAGCATGCTTTTAGAGCAACCCAAAATGCAGCTTTCAATAGGCACATTTCAATATCCGAGATTTTTAAATTGAAAAATTCTCGTATATTCCCCAATAGAACCCTGGCACAAATAGTAACTCGCGTTTAACTCTCCAGCATCCGAGCTCCACTGAGAATGAAAATCGCTATGGGGTTTGTCTACACGCTGATCATCATGAAAATCTTAGTTTTATCATGCGTGTTACATATAAGTGAGTTTTGTGTTGTTTTGTAATCTTTTCAACCCTTGTAATGAGGACAAAATAAGAGATGGGATGGGATAGAGCAAAAGTGACATTGTGATGGCTCCTGTGATCTTGCTTATGATAATGGTGATAGTGAACAGTCTGTGGATCTTCAAGTTGTGGAATGGTGGCGCAAGTAGGTATCGCAGAGTATACCACCCTGATAATCCTTCCACCCAACCATCAACCTCCATTAGTGCTGCTGCTGCCCTTCCAAAGATTTGCTATTTGTCGCTGCATAAAGCAAAGGGATTTACTGATGACTTAACTGTCATTTCCAATGATGTCAAGTTACATCAGTGGATTTTATCTTCACTAGTCTTAAAGCCAATCGACATATGTCTAGAGTTCCAACCTCTGAAATATTCTGAAGGAGTCAGCTTAGTAAAATGTATGTGTGGAACAGTCACTGATTCCATTCTGTTGTAGCCAACAGTCTGGACATCTCTTCCAATGTCTATCTATCTGCCGCTAAGGCTTCAGTTACCAACATTCGCTCTGCAACCTTTAAGAACCATTCACGTGACCATTTACATTCTACTCACATTGAGCATTGGGATTCAAGCTTTGAGCCATTAACTGTTCAAAATAAATTTTTAGATATTGTCACTCTGGAGTAAGCTTGTCCTTTGTGGAAGAGATTGATGTTTGGTCTCCCTGAAAAACAACTGTCGTTCTTGCTACATGCTGGTTGTGATACTCTTCCAACTCCTAGTGAACCTGTCCAGATGGAATGTAATTACTAGTTCAAAGTGTGCTCTTGTCAAACTCCCCAACCTACCATGAATCATATCTTGACTGGATGTTCTGTTGCTCTCATTCAGGGTATGCCTGGAGGCATGATTCAGTCTTGCAGGTTTTTGTTCACGTGCTTCAAAAGCATTTACCAGAATTTTAAAAACTTTATACTATACTGACCTTCCGGATTATCTTGCCAGTGTCAGCCCTCCTAGCACTATCCCCACCAAACTTTCTACCTCCCTTAGCAGACCTGACTTAATTGGTCTTGGTTTCTAAGGATTCCATCTACCTGTTTGAGCTGACCATTCCCACTAATACCCAGCAATACTTATTGGCTGCAAGAGCTCGGAAGGAAGATAAATATGGCTCTTTATTGCATGATCTTCAATGCACTGGATTAGTTGTTGATCTCATTTCTATTGAGATAGGATGTCTGAGTCACTTTATGCCAAAAAGACTTGTTCAAGTGGCTACTGCTTGTTGTGTTGTGTGTCGAAGAAAACTGTCCGGTCACTGTTTGAGCAGGCTGCTCGTATTGCCATCTCCTACTCTTACAGAATTTTCAATTCTAGAGCTTCCCCGGAGTGGGATCTATTGGACCTCTTGACCTGAACCTTGTTACCGTGTAGTTTATTTTGTACTGTAAGTTAAGTAATGCAAGTCTTGCCAGGGCTCCTGCACTGATCACTCCTTGGCTATCAATGTATGGTAACCCTGAGTCTAGGTTCCTGTTTGTATATTATATATTCTCTTAATAATCAATAAGACGTTTATCATCACTGTAGAATACTTTTTAAAAACGTACTGTCGGGTGGAAGGTAGTCACTGGTGCTTATACCTTTTGTGGAAAAGACCATTGGTAAGATAAATCAGCTGCACACCCATGCAGAGTATTTGTGACATTGAGATGCTCTTAATAGGGTGTTAATTTATTTATGATTACTGGGCAGTCAGCACTGCCGAAAGGATTTACAAGATTACATGAGGTAGCTATAATTATCAGCTGTGGTACAAATTGTTGTTGAGAAGTGATTGTATGCCAATTACTTGTAAATTCATAATAGTTAGTCACCTCTATACACCCTGTAAATACAGGTAACTCATTTACTTTTCTTGAACAGTCACTAAGATTACGTACGCTTTAGAAAGTTTAAAGTGTTGGATGATTTCTTAGCTATATTTGATAATATGTGATGACCATGATAATGTCTTATTCAGCAAGGTAAAGACACAAATCAGTTTCTTTTAGGATAGAATTATTCAGTGTATAGTGGTGAACTATTCAAGTACCCTAATAGAGCTGACCTACAGAAGCATTGCAATGTTGAGAAAAAGGAATTCAAAGTATTTCAGTGTGAAAAAATGTATTTGCCTGGTCTACCTTTTCCTGCTTGGCTGTTTCAGAGCAGTCATACAAAATCATCATGTGATATGATATACCACATGTTCCCAGGGTAAGATTATGGAAGATCGGTGGTGTTCCTTCTGCAAGTTTAAAATAGCAATAATAAAAAAACTCAGTGTACATGGAATATATAATTACCCTTTTACCAGTGTGAGGTCTACCCTACATTTTGCACTTACTACCCATGTACCTTTCCCCTGTGCCAGCTTTTCTGGATACTGTAAAACAGACTGCACACCTTATAAGTTATCATGGATTAGGGAGTATTTCAAAAAGCAGACAAAATGAATGCTAATCATAACAGCTGTACTCCATATACAGTAACACTGAGCAATTGAAAGTGATGTCTGAACAGTTAAATGGTTTTGGTGTACCGTTCCATATTCAGTTGAATTCATAATTGATATGAATATCTTCAAACCTGTTTAATAACAGCTAGATAAAGCATGCAATGATCTGAAAAGCATTAATTTAATATCAACACTCTGTAACATAACTATGAGATAACTGCCCAGGTGCAGCATGCCCTATGTAGTTCAGGACAAGGTGCCATACATCCCACCTTCATATTTCTTTGCAGAGGAAGAGCCATCTATCAACTTCATTAGTCGTCGCTGATGAATCTTCTTTGTGACCCCAAGATCTTCTAGTTCTTCTACTGTGAGGTCAGCCAACAATTCACCATCCACTTGCTCATGCTGAAAACTTTCCTTGTACTGACCAAGATTCATATCCACAAGTAGTTGGAGTATGCGGTCAACATCCATCGTCCTCAAGTAGGCAATGTTTTCCTCTGGGGTTGGTGAAGTGATAGTATCTATAGGAGGGTCTGGTGAAGTTACAGGAATGGCTGGTTTGTTACTATAGTGATCTGTTAGTGAAGAGTATGGACTTGATAGCGGATGTATATTAGGTAACAGAGGCATGTATTGTGTCTGGTGGTTGTTTTGTAACAGAGGCTGTGCAGCATCTGGTGAAGTTACAGGCACTGTTAATGGTTTGTCCTGATCTGTTAGTGAAGAATATTTACTTGATAACGGATGCATATTTGGGAACAAAGGCATATACTGTGTCTGGTGGTTGTTTTGTAGTAGAGGCTGAGCAACATCAATTTCTCCTGGTATTGGCTCGTAAATAGCTTCTGGACGTTCCAAATCATAAAAATGTGAACTCCCGTCATCTTTTTGAACTTCTTCATAAAATTGCTGTTGAATTTTCAATGACTTCTGACTCTGGGCAGGGTAAATGCTCGTTTTGACAATGGACTGTTTAAAATTTTCATAAATATGTTGAACCTTGTTGTAAATTGGTTCCATGTTAAGACCTGGTCGTACAGCACATTGTATTTGAATTGGCAAGAACATTGGGAGCTCAATCATAGGATAATCGGACTCACCAGTTATGTTGGTGCTGCAGATGTAGCTGCGAAGTGATTGTGGAGCTTCCAATACAAGTAGAGTACTACTGTAAACTTGCAATAGTTTTTTGGAATGTTCATTTTCACTGAATATTAGAAGGGGAGCTGGAAATTCATTGATGTGTTCTATGTATTCACTAAGATACATCCGTACATCATAGGGGTCGGTTGAAAATTGACCCATACAACTAAGCCCCAGCTTTAATCTATTCCCACTCCTGTTTATACATTTTAGTACCGTATTTCTCCCCTTTCCTGATATTTTCTTGGGAAAGATAATCTCCCCTTCTTGCACAGATGATCTTTCAGATGTACCAGAGTAAGATTTAAGCACCTTTACTACTTTGGGTAGACCCTCTTTTCTTTGTATCAAGTCACTTACTGTTGTGTACTGATGGCAAGCTGTTTCGGCATTTGAGTCAGCAGTTGTCTGATAATAAGGACTGAACTGAAGTAAGGAATTCAGTGGGAGGTAATAAGTTTCTGATTTGTTACGTGTCGTTGCCTTGACAACTTTTGAGGACTTGATAAAGAACAGTATAAGTTCTTCACCCTCTGACATACTGAGTTGCTCAGTTAGCCCATAATGGCCTGCATAAACACGTACTGTTTGTGGTAGCTGAAAGTGCTTAGCAAAGTCTTCTAATGTGTACGGGTTTGATTTTATTATTGAAAAGGTACCTGTCTTCAACAGCTGGCTGGATCGCGGCTGGCTGCGGCTCGGCTGCGATGATGATAGGTGAGGTAGCATAGGTGATCTAGTGTTACTGGCCTCGGTACTGTGCTCTCCGCTGAATGAAACAGACAAACGGCGTGCCATTAGGAAATCTTTGACTTCGACGATCTACCCACTCAACCGATACGCATACTTCTAATAAGCTCATGCGTGAAAACACGTGGGAATGACTTGCGTATGATCATAGGCGGCGGAAAGGGGGGGGCTAGGGGGCTAAATCCCCCCTCAGAATGATATCACAAAGAAATTATCTTTCTTGGAGTGGGGCTGAAAACCGTGATAAAGATCGAGATACTCTAATAGAGCAGTCACTCTAATAAAGTATTGAGTGTGTAGCGAGCTATGTAAGGATTTTTATGTAGTTTATCAGCTAGAAATGGTAGCTGGTGAGGTGGAAAGCTCTTGTTAGTTGGTTGTGACCTTTTTTTTTCTTTTTTTTTTTGGTCTCACCTTACCAAACTATAGAAATAAGTCTGGGTTAGCCCAGCCCCCCCCTCATATCAACTACTTCCTCCGCCGCTGCGTATGATAGAATTGTTTCACGGGAGAAAATCTCGAGAGATATAGGGCAGAAATCAGGGCAAAGTGAGTAGTAAGGTATATATTATCTATGGTACAATAATAACAAAAAGCAAGTAAGGGGGCGTGGTCTCGACGAAACGGCAACTCGTTTGCAGCCATTCAACGGTGCGTTTCTGAGCTAGGTCGTATGAAAATCTATTTTTAAAAGTGGGTCGGTTGAACCATCGAAACAACTAATCAAGGTGGCGTAGCCTTATGTAAATTAATATTACAGGTAAGTTCACGTGACCCAGGGACACAGATTTTTTAGAAATCCCGTTATGCGACGCTAAGCAGGCGCTTGTAACCATGGCAACGTAATATTTTGTGCGCTTAATCAGTGTAGTTTGATGCGCTTTTTGGACTACGGGGACTTCATTTGTTCAGTTAATTCACCTGCTTCTCAATTGTACACCGTTGTCTTCCTCACCAGTAAGTTGTGTTTTGTACATTACTGTTTGTATTTCTTAACCTTCCCACATTAATAAAATAAGATAAAACTCAAGTAACTCTTTGCAATATTAATAGCTAAGTCGAGAATAAGTCATTAGTTATTTAATGAATCGTTCCTCCTTGGTGGTGCCTGGCCATTATAGTTGGTTCACTACTACTGTTACTGTCTACTGGTACAATGGGGTCAAAATGACAAGAATCTAGGTGGGCTATCTCCATGTGGCTTTTATTTGTGCACGTCTCTTCAATAGTTTTCAGGTGTGTAAGTGGAGTGTACTTCCTCCAGTGAGATGTTTGATCTTGACTTGTGCTGGCAACGTAGATTGGCACTTGGTAGAGTGTTGCTGCCCCTAGTAATTCAACCTGTGTGCCCCATGTACCAGGCTTTGCCATGTTGTGTAAATGTCTGTCAATGTTCCTGTCTTGTGTTAAATATGGTTGAAGCATGTGTTTGTGTTGCTTGATCGATAAACCGTGTGATGTCTTCTGTAGTCTTCACATGCAGGTAGAGTGTTGCTGCCCCTAGTAATTCAACCTGTGTGCCCCATGTACCAGGCTTTGCCATGTTGTGTAAATGTCTGTCAATGTTCCTGTCTTGTGTTAAATATGGTTGAAGCATGTGTTTGTGTTGCTTGATCGATAAACCGTGTGATGTCTTCTGTAGTCTTCACATGCATATCTTGGTTTTTGTGTACATTAAAGGCAAGGGAGCGGAACAGACAGTTCCCATCTCCCAACACGCTCTCAATTCTTCTTCCTTGTCGTTTGAGGAAGAGAGCTGCTGCACTAAAGTTACTACTGCAAGTGTTAAACAAATGGAGAAATTGTGGGGGGATTGGATCATCGGCTATTTTGGCTGTTGGTAACTTGTTGAGTGTGCCTGCTGCTATTCCCTATACAATCAGTATTTGATATTATTGCCGCAACATATACACGTACCTGGTAATATTGTGCAACGGACATCTTTGGCAAGGAATTAGTTGTGCATTGATCTATTTTAAAAAATGGTGTCATTCACATATAGCTTCAACTATTACATACCTGAGTTCAAGAACAATGAACTTAATGCTGTTGCACTTGTTACTGCAGTTAGTGTTTGAGCAATAGTATCTGTTTGAGCATAAGTGACATATGAACATCTTGTTAAAACCTTATAAGCTTGCAATGTTTCTTGAAGTACAGTCAGTCGTAAATTTGCACTGTTTATTGCAGTACACACTTTCTTGATGCATGTTTTCTTAAGCCGTCCTGGACCACCATTCTTTTTCTTGTCCTTGCAGTGCTTACAGCAGCCGCAGTCATCTGTGGTGGTACATCCATCACGCACTCCACATCTGGTATGTATACGCTTGCTTCCCACTATAATATGTTATACCAAGTGTACAATATACTTTTATTTTATTTTATTTATTAATGCTTTACAGCACAAGTGCTGAAGGTCTGTAGGACACCTGGTCCTACAGCCTGCTCAAAGACTTTAGCTACTTAGACTTTAACTACTTAAGGTGTGTTTGAAAAGTTGGAGAAAGGAGAAAAAATCCATGACTGGACCTAGGTAGCCTCGAACCTGCAGCCATCCGATTTACGCTCAAACGCTTACAGGAGTCTACCAGGTGGTCAGGATGTTTTTTCCTTGTTATTTTCATGTAATTATATCCATAGGAATACAGGTGTATAATCATTCTGATTGCGTCAAGCAAGAATACAGATGCATGTTTACAGTACACTGTATGTGTGCATTCATCTCCTATGCAGTTGATAGCTCAATTTTTTATTAACACATGGATGGATTTATAGCAGCGTAATTGAAATTTTTGTTACATCTGTAGTACTACTTGACCTACATAACATTTCAAAACCAAATATCTGTGTCTGCACCCCATGAAAGTTTCACCATATGTTCTTATGATGAAACCGTAAAAGTATACATTCTGTTACTATACAACAGGAAATTATTGATGAAAAGAAAATTTGACGAATTCACAATTAATCAGCTTTAAAAATTTGATGAAAAGCAGGAAATCACAGATCTAAACCCTAAGTAAGTTTTGAGGTGATAATTGACACAAATTAAAATTTGACAAATGTAACCAATAATTTGTTAAACTTGTCAAATTTTTTTTTCTTCAGAGTTTCCTGTCTTGCGGTATGATTCTTTCCAAATTTGTGATGAAGCATTCTAATTATCTAATTATCTAATTGGCTGAAATGTTGAGAACTAAAAAAATAAATAAATACAAAATCCTGCTTTTGTCAGGTACGTATCAGCTTATTGACAACATGCTACTGTATATGGTTAAATTTTAAAGTATGTACAAATCTTTATACACACAGATTTTTGTCTAAATTTTTGCAAAATTAAAACTTACCATGTCAACATATTACACATTAGCAACTGTCTAGATGCACACGGACATTTTTATTTTAAGAGTCAGGTAAATCAAAGTGCACACTTGGGTGGTACAAGAAGCTGATGTACAACACCAGTGTGTTTGTTAGTAAACAATTATGTGATTTTCCAATATTCCTTTGTGCATCCATATACAGTAATGCTTATGTGTACTTGTACATACCAGTTTCACGTTCTTTCTTTGTGGTTACATCATCCTGCACTTCAGTGGTATCCTGTGCAGCACATGACATAATCAGTATGTTTATACCACTGCAGGCTGAGACTGGATGAAGAAAAAAAGCAACAAGATGTACTGAGATAACACTTGGTTACACCGTTACCATGAGACATAGTGCAAAATACAAAAACAGACACATTTGCTCTACAAGCCACATACAACATAGCAGATGTGGTTGTCATTGAGCTCCACCCCCCCCCCCCTCCCCCCATATACTGGTTGCTTATATATACACGTATATATGCATATGTGTGTGTGTGAGTAATTTGATACAGGTTGGTGTGCATGGTATAGCTATTATATAACTGAACCCCCAAATGTATAACAATTCTACTAACATTTCTCCAAATTGTATGTAATACAAACCACTTTAATAGAACAAATCTTACATAGAATAGCATTCTACAACATGGCAGTTAGAAATTGTTTCGTAAGAAATTCTCAATAATTTTGGTGTATGATAATCAAACCAATGTATGACTACATGCACCTTATATGTATTCATTTGTTAATGAAGAAAAGTGGCAGGAACAAGTAGGCCTTACACATGGGAATGATAAATTATTGTAGATACTACATATGTGTCACCGTGTGCAACTACTTGTATATGAGCAAGCTTGCAACCTTAAAAATTGTTCTACTGTAATCTCATAAACTACACATTCTTTGTGGACAATGAATATCTCTGGAATAATATGTGAATATGTTTACTTTCACTTTGAGGTCAAAACAGCTACTATATGATACATGCACATGAACACTACAGTGCAAATATACCAAAATAGTTATCAAAAGACGTTATGGTAAATGTGGCATATTTAGGTACGTGTAAGAAAGCATACCCATGCCTTCTCCAAGTTCACCTTAGCTGTAATTCTCTTTAACTCTATGGCTGGATACAGGCTCACAATTTCATGCAGACTAAATAATTAAGAACTAATAACAGTATGCTATAATATTAGTGAATTACCACTGATGCTATACAGTATAGTCTGACCACAAACTGGTAACTTAGTGGTAAGAAGGATTATCCTAAGCAAAAGCTTACCTGAGCATCACTTTCTTGGGCCAGTTCATCTATACCCAGTTCAATAGGTGGTAACACACCTTTCAGTTGTTCTGTCAAGCTTACAGCGTCTACACAACCATCACCACTCCTCACGTCGACAAGCGCAAACCATTCAAAAAATGCGCGAATATCACGTGACCAGGTAACCTTGGTTACAAGCGCCTGCTTCGCGTCGCATAACGGGATTTGATTTTTAAACACCGCAAAAAATCGAGAAACTCTAATAGAACAGTCAGGGATTTTATTATTAGAGCATGCAGTCACACTACCCTAATATTAGAACAGTCAGGTATATATGCTGCACTACTAATGTTTCTGACTAGTTTTGTTCTTGACTAGCTGTTACCGGTATATATTGTAACCTGAAAGTAACTTCAACTAGTATGTTGCATTAATAACCACTAGCTATAACCTAATAGTAGCATCAAATAGGCCATGGCTTTAACTTTCCTAACAATTCAAATGTGGTCCTCTAATGATTAGTCTAGTAACTGGTACACTGACCGGAAAGCCGATAACATTCGGCGAGCTCCAACTTCAACTGCAACTTTACCATAACTAAATAACTGTATGGTCCTAGATTGCAACCATTAAATCATCCACTTTTCCACATGATCACTGAAAAACACTAGACTGGAGCCGGCACTCAATGACTCAAAATTTTGACAGTTACTTTTCTCAAGGTTTACTGATAGAAGGCTGGAGACACACACTGTGCTAAGACTTTCATGATTGATGATTGAATGAAGAGTTTCTGATGTGTAAATTAGTTGAATTTCATTTGGATCATTTGAACAACTTAGCTAATAAATAATACTTTCCTGATATAGGCTACATGAGTAGACCTTTCCTATAGTACTGCCTTAGCTATACATTGTTGTGCTGAGTTGTTTTAAAGCAGTGTATATAGCTAGCCATCAACAATTTTCCTAGTGCAATTTTGCAGAAGCATGATTACTTATACTGTAAGAGTGTTGGTTAATACACTATAAAATCAACATGGGTTGGCCAAATTGAAGAAATAATACTAACAGTGTGTCATCACAGTATACATTACTGGTGTATATGTAAGAGTCTATAGTCCTGAAGTCCTGATCATCCGCCAACCCGTATCCTTTTGCTGGCTAGGGAGTGGCCAGAAACTAAGGTATGACTTGGAGTGGCCTAAATCATAGATAATAGATTATCTATGGCTAAATAGATTAGGCAAGTGCTTAGAATGCTGAAGTACCTCCTTCAAAATTTTGAAGAAGAATGCTGAAGCACCTCCTCCTATGTGTGTTTGTGGCAGTAAAGTTGATGTTTTTGAAACTCACGGTTTATCTTGCAGGCATAGTGAAGGCCATATTCCTCGGCACGCTGCAGTGAATGAAACTATTTGTCGTGCTCTGGTGTCTGGAGGTGTACTTGCTGTTTTGGAGCCAGTCGGTGTGTGTCATAATGATGGTAAGAGGCCAGATGGCATGTCTTTGATTCCTTGGTCACAGGGCGTACCCTTGCTCTGGGACTTTACCTGTTCAGACACCCTGGCCCCATCTACTTTATCTACTTCTGCAAACGGTGCCAGTCGGCTGGTAAATTCTGCAGAGTCAGCTAAGTTCAGAAAGTATTCTTCTCTGATTCCATCTTTTTACTTCTCCCCTCTACGTGTTGAGACCCTGGGTGCTTGGGGATCATGTGCACACTCATCATGAGGTGGATAGGTTCCTGGGTAATGGAACAGTCTGGTGATAATAGGGCCACCCAATTTTTAATTCAGAAGGTTGCTATTGATGTTCAACGTGGCAATGCTGCTTCTGTAATGGCAACAATTCCATCATCACAGGATTGGGCTGAGTTTGCCTCTCTGTCCACTGTTTGAGCGTGAAGTCCTTTTCTTGTATTATTGATTTATATTATTATCTTTTATGTTGAAAAAAAATTAACAACAAGAAAATGTTTGTCATGTACAATGATAGATAGCTAGCTATGTATATCAGGGTGAAGTAGTATAAAGAGTAGCTTACAGGAGTATTTAAAATCATAATACAAATTACAAAGCATTTTACGATTCAACATCAAGCTTATGTGACATAAGTAAAACCGACAGGATTCTACTGGACTTTTGCAAAGCATTTAATAGCTAATAAGTTTTCCTACTGTTGTAGTTAAGTACTACAGAATCAATGGTTAGACAATTAACTGGATTGCATCTTTCTTAACGACACAAATTGTTTGTGATAACTTTGCTTCAGAAACTTTTGATGTTTCCAGTGGTGCATTTACGGCAGGGCTTATAGGCTCCTCATCTTCTAGCTTTGTCAAATCTGACTGTCCCTTAACTTTTTTGTAAATGACTGCCTACTATGCTGTTGAATCCATTAAAAGCATGACTGTGAAATCCCAGAATGACAGGCCTTGTCTGAACAATTGGCAAAAATGGCAGATTCAATTCTAAATGTGTCATGATAAGAGTTACCCCCAAAGCATATCCAACTTACTCACATTATGCGCTGTATGATAGGATACTTACTCATGTAACTACAAGATGTTATACATATATATATATACACATGATCTTACAACTCTGTTAAGATTCCATTTAGCAGGCATTTACTGATATTAATATTAGTGTGAAGATACCATACGAAAGCTGAGTATACTCCAGGACTTGTCTCATACATGTACACTATATGCATCCCATGTACTCTGGTCCTCCTCTAAGTAGCTAAGTGAGGGTTTTCTGTATTATGTACATATGATAGGGCTGAGTTGGCTCTTATTGCACCTCGTATTCAACACATGTAGTTTACTGTCCAAGTTTAGCAGTGTCATATCAACCCTACAATGGGACAGCTTGAGATATAATACCCGTTTGTGCTATGTAAGTTGGACATTTCAATATCAAAAAACAGATATGTCTACTATATAGCATTCTTTGTGATATTTAAATTTAATTTATGGCCTCCAGTTCAAAAAGATTTAGTTGAAGAGACAAGAGGTTAGAAAATTCCATATCATCATGCCACCACTCGACCCAGTTCTGTGCCTTCTATGCTTTAGGCCACACCAAATATTTTCTCTGTTTTCTGTCCTGGAACTCAGGCAAATTTGCATGCGGACAGGTGGTCCATTTCCATTATTCCATTATAAGATTGGCAACTTTTCAAGCTATTATTTGCCTGGCACAACCATAAAAAAACTGCTTAAAAGCATGCTTAAGCTTGTACCTTCATTTTTAAGTTCCTAAATAACACAAATGTGAATTTGTACTGACTTGATAGCACTGTTGACATGTGAGCTGACGCTGTTACAAGATGGCTTTTATCTGACCCTGTACCGAATGTAAGAATAACTGGATAATAATGGAAGAATATGGAATAATGGAATATTTAGAGCTGACAGTAACCAGATGTGGGTGGTACAGAGAATTTATTTGGAATGGCCTTACTGATAGAATACCATTACCAAATGAGAAACCTATCATCAGTTCATTGTAGAATGCAGCAGATACCAGCAGGGCATACCAGGGGTGCTATGGTTTTCAGAAACTATATTCAGGCTTGATTTTACATTGACTCCATTTGCAGGTAAATACTTTAATAGAGCAGTCAGATTTTGTATTTTAAGTTTACCTGTACCAACACAGCAATAGTCTAAAATTGTATCCAAAGTCTGGGGACATGCTCTCAGACCCTGAATGGCATCCATGTCTGTTGTATGCTTTAAACCTCACATAACTCCACCTTTTAACTCTTTAGCCTGATATTGATATTGTGCCAACATAAACAGCCTATATCATCAATTCCTTATATATGTGTTACCAGATTCAATCACAGAATACATAATTTCAAAAATTTCTTAGGTGGAGCATGCCCCCAGACCCCAAAACCTGCCACCAAAATTCCTTGTTGAGACCTAGTAGAAGAACTGAAAAACATAAAGTATAGGTGGAAATATCCAAAGTGGTGAAACATATCACATATACATGGTGACTATCATTAGATACTTTCAGTGAGTAGAAAGACAAATTCAATAATGGAGTTGACAGCATTCAGTGGAGGACTTAAACCATGTGTGACTATGACAATTGTAACTGCTGCCACATACCCAATGATCTCTGACAATTTTGTATTTTAAAAACATTTCCTTAAAGCTTAACATGCTGGTAAGTGAAAACAGTTTGTAAACTTGAAATTCTGATGATGTTAAGAAACCACACATACATGGACAAAATGCTACTTCACTATGCACTAGCTATATATACAGCACTACTGGTGAAGTCTCATGCACCTATACCCACTATTACCTCACAACCTCTAGCAGGTCCTTCATGACTGTACTATTGCTGGATCATGCATGTAGCCATAGCCTAAGATGGACTGAGGTTTCTGGCAGTGCTATATATATATAGTGGAACCTTTCAGAGAGTCAAAGGATGTTCTTCATAACTAAGGACAATGATTTTGGTTGCTGGCTACTGATCAGACAACTTTTATTCAGGTACATTACAAGTAAAATGGACTGGTCAAACACTTTGTAAGATATAACTTGAAGCCAAACTGTTACCTTGCATAGTTAACTTAGTATTTCGTCCTAGCTACCCAACTGAGTATTTAATTCCATCTATATACAACACCAGCTAGTCTGGTTTGCCTCAAGTTTAGTTTCCACTACTTCTATAGTATTTAGCTACTGAGCTGCTTCACGCAATAGTGAGGTTTGGCCAAGAATCTCTATGTATAGCAATATAATTACTAGGATCATTATGTAACTTCAAAGTTTGCTTCTTGCTGAGACATTATCATATGGAGTGCTTTTCTGTAAAGAGAGTACCACCATCAGTGACCATCCTGTTTGGAGAGAAATTCAAAGTGTGTTCGCAAGGATGGTCCTGAAAGAACTACTTCACTTTTAGTATGTATATATATACTGATAATTCAGAACAGTTGCTATTTCCCATGAACCTATGCAGTCATGTGGTTAAAAGCTACATACAAATATATAGCTACTTAGATGAGAATTATAAACCGTTATCTGTACTGGGCAAACTGTTGATAACTTCAGTATACTTTTTCAATGATTCAGTTGGTGGATTGCTCCACTGTCTATAATGTATTGGGTAAAACCTGTTCTGAGACATTAGGAGTTAACTTCAGTTATAATTAGTTGTCAACAAACTGAAGGATGGATAAATTGAATTTGTGATACACAATTGATATAGACGCATGTATACTTCATGAATGTCCGTACTCTGTATAATGTGTATGACGTGTCCTTTAAGTTATGTGTATCAGCTTACTCATCAAAGCTGCATCTACAATATGCATTATAGCTACCATATTTTTAAATGTTAGTTGAGTAATCCTGGGCAACTGTCACATGAGTACACACATCAGAAAAACATCAGTGTAGTGTGCAAGAAATGTTGTAGCTAAAGTACTGATTTACCAATTACTCTCCTACCGTAGTTTCTCTAATAGTCAACATAGCTATATACATGAGTTAGTTTTAACATGGTGTGCACTGTGCTTTAAATGCATGTCACTTATGTACTAAATTCGTAGGCTTAGACAAAATACCGTATGTTCCGCCTTCATATTTCTTTGCGGAAGAAGAGCCATCTATCACCTTTAGCAGTCGAAGCTGATGGATCTTTTTAGTGACCCCAAGATCTTCTAGCTCATCTTTTGTGAGTACAACCAGCAACTCACCATCAACTTGCTCACGTTGAAAACTATCCTTGTACTCACCAAGGTTCATATCGGCAAGCAATTGTAATACAGTTTCAACATCCATCGTCTTCAAGTAGCCAATGTTTTCCTCTGGACTCGAGGCAGTAGTTTGATAAGTGCTGAAATTTGGAGCCATGGATGCTTGAGTTGGCTCTTTGATATCAGATGGGAAGGATTGACTTCTGGCAGGTGGTGGTGGTGGCTTTATTGTAGTGGGTACCATTTCCATTGCCTCTCCTGGTATCTGTTCATAAATATTTTCTGGTCGTTCCAACTCATAGTATGACAAGCCATCATCGTTTGTGACTTGCTCATAGTATCTTTGTGCCTCAAGGCTTTGTGCAGGATACATGCTTCTTCTCACCATGGATGGATCAAAATGCTCATAAGCATGCTGAACCTTGTAATATATTGGCTGCATGTAGAGAGACGATCGTTCCATACGCTGTATTTGAATTGGAACAATCATTGGAAGCTCAATCATGGGATAATCAGCTTTGCCAAATATATCGGTGCTGCAAATGTAGCTGCGAAATGGTTGAAAGGCTTCTAGGACAAGCACAGTATCAGCATGCTTGGAAAGATTCTTGGATTGCTCTTGTCCACCAAAAATCAGACTCGGAACTGGAAATTGATTGATATATTCTACGTAATCATGAAGACACATTCGCACGTCAGAAGGCTCAGTTGAAAAATTACCTACGCAGCTCTGATTCAGTCTCAGCACATCTCCATTTTTGTTCTTGCATTTAAGCTCCACATTGTTTCCTTTTCCGGACACTTTCTTTGGGAAAATGATCTCACCTTCTGATACAGATGTCTCTTTAGATGAACCAGGGATGGAACTACACACCTTGACTACTTTGGGCAGGCCATCCTTTCTTTGTATTAAATCTCCTACTGTTTTGAAGTGATGAGAAACACCTGCGGTTGAGTTACCCTTGCCACCACTGGTAGCCGCAGCTGTCTTTGGCTCATAATAGGGACTGAACTGAAGCAAGGAATTAAGTGGGAGATAATAAGTCTCTGACCTGTAGCGTGTTGTTGCCTTAACAACTTTTGTAGATTTGACAAAGTACAGTATCAGCTCTTCTCCTTCTGATATACTGAGTTGTTCAGTTGATCCATAATATCCTGAATTAACACGGACCATTTGAGGCAATTGAAAATGTCTCGCAAACTCCTCCAATGTGTATGACTCTGACGTTATGACTAAATCTTCCTCAGTTTCCTCGGACTGTTGCAGCTTAGTTGGACGAGGTGGGCGTGGCGGTGGCTGAATAGATGTTGTAGCCGCTTCGGTTTTGTCTTTACTCGGAGTGGTCCGGCTTGGCGAAGAGCTTGCCATGATGAACTTTAAACCAGGCTATTTGGCACAAGATTCGGCAGGACAACACTGCCGACATAAACGGAAGTCACGTGCATCTACGTGTAATATCATTGGACAAATTTTTATTTAATTAGTAGTATTAGTATTAATTTCAGGAAAAAGGCACAGCCTGTGAATCCTGTTCAATTACATGCATACAATGAATCATTATAAAAAATAATGATAATCAGTCCAATGTTTATCTAAGAGATTCTTGAATGAAGTTAATGAATCAGCAGTGTAGCCACTGAAACATTAATTTCACCATGTAGATATAGTACACGATTGTGTTTCATTACATAGGCGATTCTAAGGGGGGGGAGGAGGCATGGCCCCCCTGCTGAAAAATAACTTTTTAAAAATCTTGGGGGAAAGTTGCAGTATAGATAGGCACTGCTATTTTTAGCTTTTTCATGCTTTTAGCATAAATTTTCAAGCCTTCAAATTGCAAAAATCCTTCAGCCTCTGGGGATTGCACCCTCAGAAATTCTACTTTATAATTACTAGGTGTACCACAAGGATCAGTGCTCGGTCCAGTGTTATTTCTGATATATATAAATGATATTGTAACTAACATCCACAGTCAGTTGAGACTTTTTGCAGATGATTGTTTAGTTTATCGTCCTATCTACTCACCCGAAGATCATAAGATACTCCAAAGTGATCTTGACACATTATCATCATGGGCTGATATTTGGCAAATGGAATTTAATGTTTCAAAATGTTGCATCATGCAGATATCTACACTACATTCTGCTAGTGAGTTCTCCTATACAATGTACAAAATCCCCTTAGAAGTTGTTGAGAGACATCACTATTTGGGAGTACTTTTAGATAACAAGTTGTCATGGACCCCTCACATAACTTCAGTGTGCAATAAAGCTAATCGTCTACTGGGATTTTTGCGAAGAACTCTCCACCATTGTCCACCTCACTTAAAAGAACATGCATATAAACAGATTGTCTTGCCATCTATTGAATACTGCTCTTCTATCTGGGATCCACATCAACAATCACTCATTCACAAGTTAGAGATGATACAACATCGTGCTGCACGTTTCGTGTTAAATAGACCTTGGAGAAGGAATCATAGGGACAGTATAACTGAAATGTTAGTGGAATTAAAATGGCCAACACTGGAAGATCGTAGGAAACAGGCACGTCTGATGCTGTTGTTTAAGTTTGTAAACAAATTAATTTATGTTCCAAATCAGTATCTGCCAGTGTTATCTCCTGCAACAAGTACCAGGGCAAACCATCCCTTGAAGCTATTACAGTTGTATGCCAGAACAAATCGATATAGTAACTCTTTCTTACCAAGATCAATACCAGACTGGAACAATTTAGATATGGAAGATCTTGACAATATAGACTTACTTACTTTCAAGAACTGTTTGCAAAATGCATAGACACTAAAATTTTGTTTTTGTACATTAGCGATTTACCCAATGGGTTTTGCTAATCAATAATAATAAATAAATAAATAAATACTACAGCCATACAACAATAGTCATGCTGTTCCCTACTTGGCCCCCCTGAGGTCAGGTCTAGAATCGCCACTGTGTTTCAAGATGTGATTTGTGATGGGTTGAAATTGTTTAGTGAAACTGAATGGCTCCTGCACTGATGGTTGCTCAAGAACTCCCGGCGGCCCCTGGTTGCCGGCCAGGGGGAGTACTTACTGAGTTTGCTCCCGGACCTGGCAGCCTATGGGCCACAGTTTGAAAGATGCTTTTAACTGGCATTTATTCAATCTTCAGCTAACTGCTTGTAGCAACAATTTTAAGAGATTAAATTGCAAAAGTCTAAAAACTTTTGGGGGTTACATCCCCAGACCTCCCAGTCCCCTTAACTTAAAATCTACTGCAACTATGCTGTACACCTTCCTTCCCTGTATGTCAGCTCTAAACATGCCACTGTTATGCTGAACTGTTACTTAGTTACTCTTCATTATTTATTGGCAATATTGATCACTTAGTACAAATGTAACTATGGCACTGTTGTTCAATACAAACTCTGATGCTAATTTAACAGTTTAACATAGGAATCTGTACCAGGAAATATACCAATGTGTGAAAATGTGCTGCATAAGGGACATCTTGATACATTATTATACCAGAACAAGCAGAAATGCTTCATTGTCATAGGTACAAGCACACTTGAGAACTTTTTGTTCACTTGATGATATCAGCTACTTTGGGAAATCAGTCAACTAGCTACAGCTGATAACTCTTGTATAAGATTTAACCACTGCTGGTAAACAATTCTTTTAGCCATCTAAGTAGACAGTGAGTCTGACATTAGTTCACCATCTTCACTCATGCTGGATTGCTCCATAACAACCAGTAGATAAACTTACTAATTGTGGTAGGAGGAATGTGCATTCAAAGTCTTCAAGCTGATTGGACAGTTGAAGAATATCTTTAGATATTTACTTTATTGAGGTATCTGTGGTAACATGGTAACATGCTTCAAAATGTGTGCTGGTTTTAAAGGAATTGGATACTTGTGTGCTTTTGGGGTAGCTTTGCATGACATAATGTTTGCTTTCAATTGACGTCCTTTAGATGTATAATATGACATTGACATGTATACTGTATAATCCAACAAGTGAGTGTGTTAGAGTATAATAGCACCTTGATGTATTATTTTGAAATACGTCAAGCAATTAGCCAATAGTTGTCAAGGTCCCTTGACAAAAACCTGTAATACTAATTTGATTGGCTAAAATAGTGTGGTGTGTTTCTATTAGAAGTAAATGTCAGACTTGACAACTAGTGTTACCATAATGATAGATGCCCCATGGCATAACAATAATGTGGTTGCTTAGCAATGGTTGCTAAGGTAAACGTCACTTTGAGACCACAGCAACAGTTGCTAAGTGTGATTGGTCTTTTGCAGTGGTTATTTTTTTGAATTTCTGCTGCCTAGTAACAGTTGTTATGGTTGTCGGATTAATTTGCAATAGGATGGATGGCTGTGGTGTTCGGGATTAATAGTTCTCGCATTGTAAACAGGAAGGAAATATTCGCCAAGCACTATTTTACTCCTTCCTGTTTACAATGCTCGCACTATTAATCCCGAATACCACGGCCATCCGTCCTATTACATATACTAATTCACTGCGCAAGGCCATGCTGATAGGACTGAGTCATGTAACCATTTTAATACAGCTAGCTATATATGATTACTCACTTTGTAACAGAAACAAAATCCTATACATAATCAAAGCGGCAGTTACAGTAAAAAATAAGTATGTTAGGGCAGATACAACATCATAGGGTAAGCTGTTTCAATCATTATTTATTCTTGAGAAACTAAATTTTCTAGTAGTAAACCAATTCTTGTAATGTTTTAGTGCATTTAACCTTGCTGATATCTATCCATCACATCCTAATTATATACCATGAAGGCTTAACTTCAATGATGACTGGTAAACATAGAAACGATGTTGATGTATAAATATTACTACATTGCAACATTCAGAGTATCACCTTCCAAGCCTCTTTAGTTGACTGGATGCATACCTCAGTTGTTATCACAAAACAATGGTGACATGTATGTTAATTTGCTGTCCTCAATTACCACAATCTAAATGCAATTTCATGCATTACTACCAGCCTGGTAAGATTGAGTTACTTATAGCTTAATTAAGCCAGCATGCTACATATTAAATATTCCATTACAGGAGCTTATAAGTGCCAAAGGTACCTTGCGGCACTTATGAGCTCCTGTTAGCTATAATGTGCATACATAGTTCAGCCAACTAACTATAGCTAGTTATGAGAACTCTTCAAGTTATGTTGACTCACCTGCCCAATAATTTAACTTAACGGCAGTTTGTGTGGTCATGGCTAAGTATACATAATGTGTATCGGACAGCTCCAGTAAGCTATCAGTGTCAAACTGGTAAACTATTCACACCTTGTATCATCCCACACTTCAGCTATTGACAGTGTCATACAATATCATGTACTCTGTATGGCTTTTGACCTACCTACCTGTATTTTATGGTTCATTCCCTTCACTGCTACTATGGTCTAATGGATTGTTGAATGACATACCATGCATGGTTATCTTAGCTAAGTCAGCTAACTATCTTCAGGTATATGTTACATATGTACATGTAGTAACTTTCATGCATGTTACTTTGTATCAATAGCCTTACATCTGGGCAAGATGTGAGTAAGATTTGTAATGCAGTTATACACATGTATAAATTTAAAAACTTTCTGATAATATATTACATACATTATGATGCATTTGATTCACAAGTTATATTATTATTACATGTGAAACTATTTATATCATGTTTACAATAGAGTGTAATAAGTGTTAAGACAACATACCGTAGATTCCACCTTCATACTTCTTGGCTGAAGAAGAACCATTTATCAACTGTGTTAGTCGTAGTTGATGAATCCTCTTTGTAACCCCAAGGTCTTCTAGCTCTTGTTTTGACAGCACTACCAGCAACTCACCATCAACTTGTTCACGTTGAAAACTGTCCTTGTACTCAGCAAGGTTCATATCACCAAGTAGTTGTAACACAGTTTCAACATCCATTGTCTTCAAGTAGGCAATGTTTTCCTCTGGAGTTGTTGTGGTGACTGGATAAGTACTTTTGTTTAAAGGCATAGAATGTTGTGGCATGATTGGCCCTGCTACTGGATTAATGGGGTATGAAGATGGTATTGATTGATGTCTTCTTGGTAAAGGTATAAGGTTTCTGCAACTGTTTCGTCCAGGGAGTGGTGGATTTGAAACTACAACAGTGCTTGGATTCTGTTTGTTATACTCTCCTGGTATCTGCTCATAAATAGCATCTGGTCGCTCCAATTCATAATAGTAGGAGTTTGACTCGCCTTTTTGCACCTCTTCGTAAAACTGCTGTTGAAGCTTTAACTCACTGTAACTTTGTGAGGGATATATTGTCATATTTTTTGCAACCATGGATGGAATAAAGTTCTCATAAGAATCTTGAACTTTGTGATATATTGGCTCCATGTTAATACCAGGCCTTTCTATGCATTGAATTTGAATGGGTATTATCATGGGGAGTTCACTTAATGGATAATCGTTTTCCCCAAATATGTCAGAACTGCAAATGTAGCTACGAAGTGGTTGAGGTGCTTCCAGGACAAGCACTGTTCCTGTTTGAATGTAAAATAGCTTCTTGGATTGCTCTTTTTCACTATAAATTTGAAATGCAACTGGAAATTTGTTAACATGCTTAATGTACTCAAGAAGATGCATGCGTACGTCACAAGGGTTGATTGAAAATTCACCAGTGCAGTTTAGTTCCAGCTTTAATATCTTTCCAGTTTTATCTGCACATTCAAGTATCTTGTTTTTCCCTTTTCCTGACAATTGTTTTGGAAAGATGATGTCACCTTCCACTACAGATGACTCTTCAGATTTACCAGAGAAAGTCGTACACACCTTCACTGCTATAGGTAGATCCTCTCTTCCTTGTATCAAGTCACGTACTGTTTTGTAATGCTCAGAACCTGCTGCACTACTGTCAGTTTCATAGTAAGGACTGAACTGAAGAGAAGAGTTCAGTGGAAGATAGTAAGTTTCTGACTTGCTGCGTGTTGTTGCCTTAACGACTTTTGCTGACTTGACAAAGAACAGTATAAACTCCTCCCCCTCTGACATGCTCAATTGTTCAGTCAACCCATAATGACCAGTGTACACACGCACAATTTGAGGAAGCTGAAAGTGTTTGTTAAATTCCTCCAATGTGTAAGAGTCTGATTTTATAATGATATCTTTCTCTGTTGTCATCACCTGGTTGGATCCTGACCTCATTTGTGGTTTGATTGGTGGTGGAGGGCGTGATGGTGTGAACTGAGCGGTAGCTACATCACTTGTGTGACTAATGCTACTTTGCCTCTTACGTGGAATTGGTGGGTTGTTTGCCATACTCTATAAAGTGATGACAATATAACAATTTAACTTGACTGTAGTGAAAATATACTGAGTACTTAACATTTGTATATAAATTATTTAATCAAGTTAACAGTGCATATTCACCACAGCACAATCTGCCAATACCGATGCAGTATATACAATATGACTCATATCTGGGCTTCAATGGATATAGTTATGATGAAGTTTCACAATTAATTGTGTCCATTATAGTGTTAATTAAAAAACATAGCGTATAGTTATACTGCATTAATATGATCAAGAGTGAATTATTTACTCTTGATATGATGGACAAAAGTTTTAGTATACAGTGAGTTCATATAACTAGTCAGCTGTTAGCCTTGATATAATAAGGTGAAACAGTAGGACAATGTTTATCAAAAATATCAAATAAAAATTTTCTCTAGGACTGTCAGATATATAACATCATTGCTATAATATTAACTCTCCATATGCTTAGATAAATAAAATGCAGTAGCTATATAGATCTATATACGATCTTACATGTATCTGTAGGTAGTATAAACTTCATCCAAGTAGTTATAGGAGATAGTTGACAGGTACTAACTTTTAGTATAGTACACATTAACTGGAACTGTACCTAGCTATATCATTTATAGTACTACTACATGTGTAGGTGTTGTATGGAGACATACTTACATGTCAACATGGCAACCTTACAGTTACGTAACTTTATGCTTATACAATGTCACAAACTATTTGGTCAAAGGAATACCTTGAAGCATATCCACATCACTTTGTGTTTCATATACTGCTATTAGATTAATGGCAATACTGTGGTCAGGAGCAGTACCATCTTCCTATACTATTGATCTACCACAATGTGAATAACTGTTGTTGTTGTTAGCAACTGTCATGTCAACAAATGCACACAAGATAAGCACACAACTATATATGTACATTTCAGTAACCACTAAACCTGGGAAAATACATAGAAGCCGTGGACTAAGATGATCAAGACCACAGTGCCAAGGAGTCCAATTTTCTTATTTGGAATGCAAACATTGTGTAAGAGTTCACAATTTCCACTACTAACTGTATACAAAGTGGGTAGTGATATACAGTACACGGCAATCACTAGTGTGAAACAGCAACATCACACAAAGGTAGTGATACACTATTGGTGTGATGAAGATTGCAGTGGAAGAAAGTATTTAATGTTGGTTAGTAAATGATAGAAGCACAATCAGCCGTTAATTGTCTCAAGCTGATATTGTTCACTTGTCAACCGCCATCCACAGTGATGGTGGTTGTTTTGGTAGGTGTGCAGGGTTCCATGATTCTCCTATATGATTAAGCAAATAGGACCAGTGATATGATCAGCCACAAATTGTGGATCCTGATTGCATGAGCCTTTTGGGCAAAATATCTGGGGTTGAATCACATGCAGGGATTCTTGTGTGGAGGTTGTTTCTGTATAGAATAATATATCACTGCAGTACTTTTGCTAACAATTTTTGAAATCATGTATAAGTGGCTATGCACAAAAACATTACAAGAAAATGTATGCATGAAAGATTGACAGCTTATATGAATCTACACAACATAATTATTATGTGTTCAAATGATGTCTTGTCTAACACATGTACCAAATGAGTAAATATATATACAATGTTTTTGAAGTGATAAACAATGCTAATGTTAATAACAATCAAGACCAATACACACAAAATGCAGGTACACACAAAGTAGAAACAGTGTTAAGACAATGTGCCGTAGATGCCGCCCTTATATTTCTTGGCTGAAGAAGAGCCATTGATCAATTTCATTAGTCGTAGCTGATGGATCTTCTTTGTGACGCCAAGATCTTCAAGTTCATTCTTTGTGAGATCAACAAGCAACTCACCATCAACTTGTTCAAGTTGAAAACTGTCCTTGTACTCAGCAAGGTTCATATCACCAAGTAGTTGTAACACAGTTTCAGCATCCATTGTCTTCAAGTAGGCAATGTTTTCCTCTGGAGTTGTTGCAACAGTAAGAGTCGTGCTAGTTGTTGCAGGTACCATAGGTTGAGTTGGATCTTCCAGCATTTCATAAGTTGGCTGCTTGTTACCTAATGGTATAGGGCTAGATGGAATCACAGGTGGCAAAGAGCCAGATTTGGCTAACGGACTAGTGAGCACTGAAGGTGGAAGTTTGTTTGATGCATGTTCTGGCAATGGCCACTGTGTAGGAGATGTTAGAGAGTTTACAGCAGACACTAGTGGACTTGTAACAGTAGCACCAGAAGCAGCAAATGGAACACAAGAAGGATTCATTGGTGGAAGGCTTGGTGGTAACTGCACTTTTTCTACTTTCCTAACATAAAGAGGATTTTCTACAGGTATTGGTTCATAGATAGCCTCAGGTCTTTCCAGATCATACAAGTGTGAGCTTCCATCATCTTTTAGGGCTTCTTCATAAAATTGCTGCTGAGCTTTCAACTCCTTTTGATTCTGTGCAGGATACAGGCTCTTTTTAATCATGGAAGGTTTGAAATTCTCATAAGCATGTTGTACCTTATTATAGATTGGCTCCATATTAAGCCCCGACAGTTCCATACATTGTATTTGAATTGGCATGATCATAGGAAGCTCAAGTATTGGATAATCTTTTTCACCAAAAATGCCAGTACTGCAAATATAGCTATGAAGTGGCTGTGCAGCTTCCAGAATAAGCACAGTGCCTGTACGGAGGCAAGATAGCTTGCTAGACTCATCATTGTCATTGAAAACCATAGCAGTGTAAGGAAATTCATTGATGTATTCTACATATTCCAAAAGGTGCATTCGTACATCAGAAGGATCAGTTGAAAAGTCGCCCACACAATTACGGTCCAACTTTAATTTTTTCCTGCTCTTGTTTATGCATTTCAATACCATTTTCTTCTTCTTGCCTGACACTTTTCTTGGAAAGATCAGATCACCAGCTGACACAGATGATTCTTCAGATACACCAGAGAAAGACCTAAAAACTCTTACTACTTTGGGTAAGCCTTCTTCTCGCTGAATCAAATCACCTATTGTTTTATAGCGATATGTCTGTGATTCATTCTCTGATGTCTTGTAAGGGCTGAACTGGAGGGAGGTATTTAGTGGAAGGTGGTAAGTCTCAGCTTTGCTCCGTGTTGTTACCATTATAAAATTTGAAAACTTGATAAAGAACAAGATGAGCTTTTCACCCTCTGACATACTGAACTGCTCGGTTATCCCATAATAGCCAGAATAGACACGTATGATCTGTGGTAGAGGAAATTCAGCTGCAGACTGTTCTAAATCATATGGTTTAGATGTGATTTCACATCTGTTACTACCAGTAGGTGCAATAAAAAGAGCAGTGCTAGCTGGTGTTGTCACTACTGTTTCAGACTCAGCATAGTCTGGAATTTCACCAGGCAATGTTTTCTCTTCTACTTCAGGCTTTTGTGCAGCTACACACCTGGGAACAGTGTCATCATACAGCTTAGTGGTATCTAATGAAGTAGTCTGTGTACTTGTGCTCTCAGGAATTGGAGGTGTTCTATATGGGATGGTTGAAGATGAGTTATATGGTTTTGGCAAGACTGATTGTAGATTAGTGTATTTGATCACATTTGATTTGAGGTCTTGTTCGTTTGGAATTTGAGCTGTGGAATTTAAACTATTAATTGTAGAAGATACTTGTGTAGATGCCTTAGTTTGTTTTGGTGGTACAAGAGACTTTGACTCTTCTTCATTTGTGCTATTTGGTAATATATTAAACTTTGTGCGTGGAGCAACTATGGGCCTCTTGGGAGTATCACAAATTGGAGCAGACAGTTCGGTGGCCTCTCTGGAATCTTTATTAACAGCTTTTTCTTCAGCCATAGTGCTAGCAAGAACAAAATTGCTAGTTATCAAAATGTGGTACCCAATCTTACACACATACAGTAACTAGAGCATGTAGCTACAAATCTAATTCAAACAGCCAGCTGCAAAAAGGGAACGGCCAAAATTGATGCGGGCAGTGATGGGAAACAAGGAATATAATAATGATCTAATCGATATAAGCGCTACCCAGACGAGGACGAAACTAACTGATGAGTCTGGCCGGCGCCATTCTTTCCTTTGATGTGGTGCGTTCGTTCGCTCAGCTCCTTTGTAATTGTAATTTGTAATTGTAATTTTTAAGCAGGGAGTCCACTCAGTAAAACTGATTTTCAGTGGAGCCCTGAACAAACATACAATAGACACATACAATAACTAATAATATACAAAAAAACAAAAACAAAACAAACAAACATACATAATGCTACTGGGCAACCAGTAGCATTATGCAGCTTTTAACCTGCGTAATCGATACTATCCGGGAATTTGTTGCCCCAGTGTCTCTTGTGTGTCAAGAGAGGCAAAACTTAGTTTGCTTTCATGTATCTGTGCATCATCTGATCCTCAGCTGCAGGAATTGGGCTTGCATCTCCATCTTGGTAATGATTTTCTGCAGTTCCAGAATCAAGATTATTCCATATTGTCGGCTGCCCAAAGCCAATTGTCCGATATGCCATCAGCACGGTTTCTTTACAAGAGAGCTAAGGATGATTTGACTAGTAAAATTACTTCTGACAGTGAAGCCCATCTCAATCAACTCACTGTGCAATGCAAATTTTTGGATTCTGCTAGGTTAGAAACTAGCTGCAGAACATGGAATAAGTTAATGACTGGATTTCACCCTGGGCAACTTTCTTTCTTGTTGAGAGCATCCTCGGACACTCTGCCTACTGCTGTTAACCTGCGTCGCTGGCACATACAGTGTGGTGCCAAGTGTACCCTTTGTGACTCTAACCGGCCAACTACCGCTCATATTTTAGGTGGTTGCCCAGTAGCACTATCCCAACAAAGGTACACCTATAGACATAATCAAGTACTGTTCACTTTAATTTCTCAGTTAATTACTCTCTTTTCTGATTGCCAGACGGTCAGTGTCTATGCGGACCTGCAGGGACATCGTTTTAATGACTCTCCTCCTGAAACTATCCCCTCCAATGTCTTAGTCACTCCTTACAGACCCGATGTTGTCATCTATAACAGACACTCTGCATCGATGGGCATTATAGAGCTTACATGTCCATTGGACTCAATACATCATTTGGAGTCTGCACACAACCGCAAGCTTTATAAACCTGAGTATGTACAGCTTTTGGCTGAATTGGATCGTTTGAAGATTCCTCACTGCTACAGAACTGTAGAAGTCAGTGTTTTGGGCCATTTTCAACCTAGTTCTATTGCTGCAATTAAGGATGTGATAAATTTTACCCAGCAAGTATCCCTATTTTCCAAGGGAAGTGCTAGAAATCTTTTGTTCAAGATGGCCAGTGCCTCAATTTCTGCTTCACAGAGAATATTTTATGGTAGGAACTCTAAAGAATGGACAATCAACCCGGACTGTTTTTAATCTGTATATAATTTAAGCTGTAACTTTAGTTTTGTACTTAAATATAATTTTTTTTCCTTGCCATGCCCACTGCTGTCCACTGTTGGTCAGACATGTGGTCGCATGTTGTCCGAGGACACACACATAATATATAATTTGTTTGTAATCATGCATGTTTTCTCATCAATTATTAGTGATGGTTCCCTTGCTTACACAACTAAGACAAAATTACACAGGAATTAAGAATTAAGATAATAATTACGAAATGACGACAAAGTGGCAGCCCCAGTAACAGTGGACTTAAGGTTGTTCCATAAAACAGTTCCTCGGTAGAAAAAAGTTCGCTTGCCACACTGTTAAAATTCAGGTGTACCAAAAGCACCTTTAGGGGTGTCCAGTTGCATGTTTAAAAACAACTCCCTTCAGGTGTTAGAAAAGGGTGCTGTGGTGACACTTAGAGGGTGTGAAAGAAGAGTGCTTAGGTGCTGCAAGAAATATAACACCAGAGTGTAAAAGTGCTACAAGACTGAGGTGTAAATCCAGGGTGTGTGGTGGGGTGCACTGTTAATTTCCAACACTTTCGTGGGGGTGGATCTCCTCCTATACCTTCATTTTCATTGATATATTTAGGAAACACATATTATGACCTGTGAAATACAGTAATTCAACATGATTACAAGTACACTTACTTCCTTGTCTTTCTACACTTTATATGTAAGTTGCAATTTGTACTTATAACGTAACTACCAAAGAAACTTTTAATTGTGGGAGTTCATTCACGGAAACACCCTTGTAGGTGCAAAGGGTGTTCCCATTACACCTCATCAATGGAATATAGTTGTATTGATTATCATAATTATATAGAAGTGCAGCATTTCATGCATAGTAAACAAATTTCCTTTAGCACAATGTAAAAGCATTTATGCAGCTATTGTTTGGAAAACCAATCCACATATGACCGAATTTGACAAAATAAGGCTTACACACACATCCACTTTATGACTTTGAAGCACCATAACTCATTCATTATGTAGGAGTATGCCATTAGTTTCCAATTTTGAACTGGTATTTTACTATGCTATGGAAGGACTTTGTGCAAATTTTAGGCCAATAGCTTGCTGAGTAGTCAAGTTACAGCTGGTTAAAGTCAGAAAATTGGATGTGTGTAGAAGCCTTGTTTTGTCAAATCCGGTCACATATTTATTTTAGAAGTTTGAGATAAATGGTTTAGATTTAAAATTGCCAAAGCACACATATGAAATTACACCAGAGATGCATCAATTTATTACCTTTCAGATACTTGTAGTATTCCTGCCAAATAAGAAAGAAAATCAGATAACTTTAATGAGTGAGCTAGCTAGCTCACTACAGTAAAATGCATATTTGTGCATACAATATGTGATGAATTAGATAATGTCTTGATTGGTGTTCAGGGGCTGTTTACAGCACAGTCCACAAGTGCAGTCAGTGATATGCATGAAATGCACTTAGGTGGGGTAAGTAATATGTAGGAGATAATAGTTCACATTTGCTGTTTAATGAGGCAAATTTGAACTATCATCTCCTACACATCACATACACCACAGGAGTTCACGCTATGTACAACATGTTTGGAGCATATCGCATACACATGACACTTTTTGTGTAGTGGAGGTAGAATCACAGCTGCTCACAAAGGAGTGGAAGGTGGGCTGTAGAGGAGTGGGAAATAAAGACTGCAATTGAAATCCAGACATGCATGAGGTTACAGAGCTGTGCTGGCTCCTAAGTGCCTGGTATATATGCAGCAAAATCAATTATCAACACAGAATAATATGTCGGGAATCTAAAATAGGCCATCCACCAATTCCTGTCAACCCAAGACAGTCAACCTTACCAAGGCCAGAAATTTCCATTAAACTTTTCACACCACCTGCACCATTAAAGCCAGCATCAAGTAGTTTGAGCTTAAAACCATGAACTAGTATGGTAGTATGGCTATACGCTCTGGTGGTATTTGATTTTGTCTGATGTGCAATTTGTATCAGTTTTGTAAAATCTGATACTATTAATAGCTACTATTATATTTCACTTGAAATTTATCTTGCATGATAATTCAGGGCAGGTGCTGTTGTCATGGGGGCCGATAAATCACTTGGCCCATAAATAAATTGCAGTCAAGTGTTTCTGCCATACTTCTAACAGTGTTAGTAACTGTATGCGATTACATGTACATTACACCCTATCATGAGGTGTTAGATCTCTGTTTAGGGTTTCCAATGAACAATTAAGGGTGTTTACAAAATGGTAACACCCAACAAGTGTGACTATAAACCTCTTATGGTGGTTATTATTTTCAGGGGTGTTGCAACAACACCCCCTTGATTTTTAGAAAATCATAGGTGTCATGGTAGCACCTGAGTTTTAACAGTGCATAGTTGATAAACACTCTAGGAACAAATAAACGATTAACATTACGACTAAGATGACCAGTGACATCCTTCGAAAACTGAAATATATCATGTAAATAAGGAGGAGAAATTCGATGTAAAGATTTAAAAATCTGAATAGCCGTATGAAAACGGCGACGTTCAGTCAATGTAAATTGAAACTTGGAACTGAAAGATGACGGCAGCTTATGCATAAATTTGGAATGAATCCTTTCAATCATACAAGTCTGTTTTGCCGTAGATGGAGTCCAGATAACATCACAGTAATCAAAAAGTGGCATCACAAATGCTGAATATAATGCACACAACACTGCAGGTGGCAGAGACCCAAACCGAATAATTGAAGCAAGCCTTGATCTAACTCTAGACAACATATTACAAATATGCAAGTTCCAAGACAACGCAGAGTCAATTAATACTCCAAGATACCGAACAGAATGCACCCGAGACAACACACTACCACCAATTGAGACAGAAAGGGTCTGACCTGCCACCCTCTGACGGCTACCAATGAGCATACAACTAGACTTATCAACATTTAAACACAAACGTGAGCTCCCTAACCATGTAGCCACAGAATTCAGATCTGATTGTAAACCATTTTCCACTACCCTTAAATCCGAGCCACAAAAATGTAATTCAGCATCATCAGCATAAAGATCCAGTAAGCAGTGACTTACAACCGAGGGCAAATCATTTATGTATAAAGCAAAAAGCAAGGGACCCAAGATGGATCCTTGAGGGACACCAATAGAAACAGCAGCCCATTTAGACATCTTAGATTGAAATAAAGTTCTTTGCTGCTGTTGAGCTAAGTAATTAATTAACAAGTCATATGATGACCCTCGAAAGCCATAGTACATTAACTTAGTACACAAAATCGAGTGATCCACAGTGTCAAAGGCTTTGGCCAAATCTAAGAATACCGCACCAGTATATTTACCTTCGTCAATAGCTCTCAGCCATTTATCTGTGACATGCAGTAGCAAATCCTGAGTCGAATAACCAGTACGAAAACCAGATTGATGGGAAGAAAGTAAATGATATTTCATAAGGTGTGATTGAATCTGATTGTGCAACACACGCTCCAAAACCTTAGACAAAACAAGCAGTACAGAAATTGGACGAAAATGAGTTAGACTTGTGCATTGCTTTCGCTTGGGAACCGGTGTGACAATTGCCTGCTTCCATTGAAAAGGAACATTGATTGTTTATTTCTATGATCCCAAATGTAAAACTTCTAATTTTTCCTGTCTTGTCTAGCTATATAGATCTAACTACATCCTTACTTATATCCATGTATCTGTAGTAAACTTCACCCAAGTAGTTACAGGAGAGTCATGATAGACACTAGACACCAATGCAGGCTATACAGTTCACATTAACTGAATCCTAGCTATGCAGGTCTTTTGTATACTATTGTGTTATTGCGTGTGTAGATGTTGTACGGCATACTTACATGTCAACATGTAGCTAACCTTATATGCTTATACAATGTCACAAACTAGTTATTTGGTCAGTGATGTCTTATATAACTTTGAAGCATATACCATGTTTCATAACTACTGGTCTATATAGCTACTGCCAGTCGGTTGTAAAGATTATGCAGTGTGTACTGTTTGTGCAGTATATACTATCTTGCTAGTATTAACCAACCATTACATGCATGAGAATCTGTTGCAATTGATACTTCATCAGATGTACTCAAGCTACAACATAATTATATACATATATATGTGTGTGTTCACATAAAAATGCAAAGGAAAGGATTAGGATGATCAACAGCACAACAGCTAGGAGCCTACTGTAATAGTATTGCTCTAACTAGATTCTCATAAAATAACTAGAGAGCACAAACTACACAACAACTCATACAAGCCTACTACAACTCCAAGGATGCATCATACATCATGTTATTACATCACACCAATTACATAATTACCATAGAAACCTAATGTGTCTACTACATCTCCCTCCTTGCATGCTACAAAATGTTTGTCATTGTTCACTCTCAACAAACCATATAGGAGGTCAAGAAATTCTTCCACTTCTAGTCTGAATTACAGAAGGGTTTTCATCTGAAACAGTAATAATAGTTTCGTCTGGAATTTCTATTTGTGTTGGTAGCTATTGGATTGTCAACACCTGAAGCTGTTTCTTGGTTGGCTAGAGGTATCAAATCTCTTCTGTTTTGTCTGTAATAATAGTAAGGTGTTTGGACCATGTAAGATCTGTTGGATAGTTCTTCTGTAATTACACCTTCCAGGGGCGGATCTAGGGGGGTTTCTGAGGTTTCCAGAAACTGGTCAAGTGTATATATATTCAGGTAATCAAAATTATATTTTACAGTGATTGGCAATGGTACAAAAGTTCAGATCGAAATACTCTAATAGAGCAGTCAACCACTCTAATAGAACAGCCACATTTTGTATTTCTCTTAAGAACTGTAAGTAGCTAGCTAGCTACTTTATTTACCTGTGCCAACACAGTAAAAAATACTCCAAAATCTTATAACAGTGTGTTAAAATCTGAAAATCTTCCTGGGGGCATGCCCCAAGACCCCCAGAACAACATCCATGTCTTCTGTATGCTTCAAATGTCAAATTTGCTCTGTCCCTTAACTCTTTACTCTGCATGCATCTGATACTGTACCAGAAGCAAGCACAATTATGCAGCCTACATTATATATACCTAACACAATTATATTTTTAAACTGTCAATATTGCTATATACCAGATTCAATTTCAAATTACACAATTTACTGGAAAATCTTGCCCCCATACCCCCTAGATTTAAATTTGTGTATAGCAAAAGTTTGGAAACCAGTTTACCAAAATTCCTGGGACCGCCCTTGCCATCTGCTTCATTATCAATTATCCAAACTGACTCTCCTTTTTGCAAGGGAATTAAATCCTTCACACGATGTCACTGATCAATGTTGCTTTTTGTCTTTCTCATTTACTTATTTTTCCTCAGTTTGTTGACATCTGGTAACTTTGGCTTTAACTGCTTTGGGATCGAGTACTGGAATAGTAGTACGTAGCCGTCTCCCCATCAGTAGTTCAGTTGGGCTACTAGCTTATAACCATTCTCTAAAGGAGTAGATCAGCGTTGAGACCGGGTCACTACTGCTGACCCAGATTGATTAAAGCCGAGGAGTGCGATAAGAGCTATGTTTCGGGTAGTCTCGAGCGAGCGAGCGAGACTACGTTTTGAGCTTTCAATTCGTGTTGAGTAAACGAGTAGTTATGTGATAACAAAGCCGGTAAGTTTATATGATTTAAATCAGTCAGTGGATCTACTATAATAGGCCGCTCCAAATAAATTCTCTGTTTCCCGTCCTGGACTCAAGTATATTTGCATGCGGGCGGGCGGTCCATTTCCATTATAAGATTGGCAGCTTTTCAAGCCAGTATTTGCCTGGTACAACCATAAAAAGCTGCACAAAAGCATGCTTAGGCTTGTTCCTTCCTTTTTAAATTGCAAAAATAACACAAACGTGAAGTTTGTGCTGACTTGATAGCACTGTTGACACGTGAGCTTTATTGAGCCTGCCAGTATGCAAGAATAACCGGGAAATAATAGAAGAATACGGAATAATGGAATATTTAGAGCTGACAGTAACCAGATGCGGGCGGTGGACGGGAAACAGAGAATTTATTTGGAGTGGCCATATCTATGGTTCCACGTAGCTACTGTGAATTTACAGACAGCAATTGGGTGTGGCAATTTCCCGATATATTAAAGTGGACAAAAGTACTTATCCTGCTGCAATACTAGACTATATACAACTCGTACAATAATCGATTAGTGGGCGTGGCTCCACGTAAGCTTGCAGACAGCAACGAACACAGTTTCGTGCTACAGACTGCACTTACTAGTAAATGGGCGTGGCTGAGCGTATGTTTGTAACGCGATAAGTGGGCGTGGCTCACGAAAGAACTACGCGACTATTGTTTATAAGTTTCCACGTCGTCAAACGAACAATTTCGTTCTCACGTGATCCAATACCCGGATAATTTGTAAACCGCGTCGGGCGAATTTTTTTTTTGGGCACACTTTGGACTTAGAAAATTTTCACGAAATATTTTTTTCCGGATAATGTTGTGTACGTATCCTGGATACTGACATGTTCAAGACTAGTTAGCAGTGCCAACAACGTCGTGCTCTCCGCCAGGCTGGCAGCCGCTAGAAAATAAGGGCGAAAAAATTGAGCCAGTTTAGAAGAACTCTTAGTTTCTCCTGCCTTTTTTTCAGAAGGACTGTTCTTACCTTGTTTCTCTCACTGGCTGCCTTGCTGGCTGCCTCATCATTATGAACTGATTTGTCAGTGGCGTCTCGCATTATCTGGCAGCACAGAGCTATTCACAGGTATTGGTGAAACTGATTATGTGAGTGTGAAGCAGCTTGTGTTTTATTCTTGTGACACCACTATGTGATTCTTGTAACACCACTATGTGTGTGTGTGTGTGTGTGTCTCGTTTTTGTGCTATGTAATGTACCTATCAATGTCACGCCCCACCTACCCCAGGTCGGGCAGCAGGTGGGGATTTGTAGGGGATTTGTCACCCAAGCTCGTCCCCAGGGTAGGGGCATTTGCAACACGAATATCCGTACTTTTTCATACTGTTGTGATTCCCGGGATAATTAGTAGGGGATTCGTAACTCAAAAGTTGTCCCCAGGGTGGGGAATTTGCATTCTCGCATTTGCAAATCCCCAACAGTCCCCACCTCTGCCCGACCTGGGGTAGGTGGGGCTTGACATTGATAGGTGCATAACTGTTTGTACCTCCTGCAAGGAAGAACAGCTTAAGCCGATTGCATTGAGTTTAAACAATAAATCAAATCTGTGCATGCGTGTGCTTGTGTGTGTGTGTGTCACTATAGGTGTTACGAATTCTCTCATGGAAGAACGGCTCTGCTGAATGTGTTGAGTTTAAATTTTAAAAAATTCTGACATTTGTTAACTTATCTGCTTTACCAGTTATAACTGAACAAGGGATGGTCACTACCTATGTATGGTCCTGTAAAACCATCTGTGACTGTGATCAAGATATTTGATCAACCTTGATTTCATCTCAGAAAAAGGGGACAAAGCTTAATTTACTGTTTTGCTAAAACAAGCCACTTGATTGCCTCTTTTAAGTCAGTAGAAATTAACATCACAGTGTTGATCTCTTGGTTGATCGCTGTCGTGGATAGTTTTACAGGAGTATTATATATGTGTGAACAAGCAGTTGTGCTTTTGATGGGTTTAATAAAGAGATGTTTTGGTCCTTGGACGCTATGATATTTGTTGTATTGGAGATAACTTTGATTCAACCAGTTCTACGACTATGCTGCTGTAATCTATGGGCCTCATTATTAGGGTGACATTAACAGAGTTGAATCACTTAAACACAGAGCTTCAAAACTAGTTAGTGACTTTCATCGTTATGAAAGATTACAACCACCCACCTTAGTATACAGAAAATTTAGAGAGCCACATATCAAAAATTGAATGGTAACATGCACCAATCCTTGCAGCTTACCAGATCCACCATTTCCCATTGACATTCAATTGTACAAGCATACAGTGCATGAAAATTTGTGAAGAAATAATTATTTTCTAAAGAATAATAATTGAACATTGGAATGCACTACCGAAACATGTTGTAATGGTTGACAATTTTAAGTGAGATTACTATAAAAATTAAAAAATGTGATTTGAATTGATCAGCCATCTGTCTTAACCTTATTAAGTATTAAAGGAAGACATACAAAAGCATGATAATTGTGTGTTTGTTATTTTATTGTTGTAATATCAAGTGACTACAAGTTTAAGCACACAATTCACAATATAAAGTAATATTTTTCCCTAATTTGCCACTCAGATGTTCCTTGTACCACAGAAATGTTGCTGTTTTTATGTACATTATAGGTATATTATATTAGGTAATGATTCACTACTTTATTATGTGGTGATGATTTTGTGTGATGGTCTATGATTGAGTGTAATGTTCTTAATTTGTAGGTGGATTCACATTGTCATTGTGAATGATTTACTTCTCGTCTAAATGAGGTGTGGAACAATGAGTCCGTACTATGGTGATCTTGTGAGATGACTGATCTATGTTTAATGATGAACAATTTGACTGTGAGCATTCAAGGGTAACAGCAACAACAAAAGACATGATTGAAGTTTTGCATTTAGGTGTATATTACAATAGCACCAGTGTGTGTATTGTAAAGCACCTTTACACAACTAATTTTTGTTGATGGCTACATGTTATTGATATCACCCTCTTTAAGAAAATGGTATATTCTTTTTGCTGGAGTGTAGCCAATCGTATTTTGCTGTACATAGAGTGTATGCTCACCTCAATATGCTAGCTGTATCCTCACACCTGAAGGCTGCATCAGTGTTAGTGTAGTAGATTTAGTGCAAGTTATTTGCTATTTTATCCAATGGTAAATTTGCAGAAGTACTATTATTACTCCATGATTTATAAGGTAATTGTGCTTGAAAACTTATTGTCCTTTACTGTCTAAATAATGCCTGCATGGCTGACAGCTGTAAAGAAATTACTCGTACAGTGCTTCCTGACCCCTAGGTACCAAGACATGTTCAGATAATCAAAGCCTATTTTTATACAGAGTTACTCTAATGAAATGAACGCCTTAGACGAAATACTCTAATAGAACAGACACATCTACTGTAAGTAAGTGTGTTGATAGTCGAAGGTCAGATAATCAAGTATTCACTTCTATTAGGTGTGATATTTAATCCATTGTTGTGACAGCTATAGTGGATACTTTATGTGTGTACTAATTGTGTCACCATTTCATCTCTTGTACAACTAATGATAGCCTAAAGAATTAAGGGGATCAAAAATGAAGTTGTGAAGTTTACTCTCCCATATACTACTGGTATCAGTTCTCAGGTGCTATAATATAAGAGCACATGTCATTCAAAATTTCCGCAATAAAAATCAATGCATCCTCGTCAATTTTATAGAGTACATCTACTGTCCTTCTTTATGCATGTATGAACTTGAAGTGCTTTATGCATGTGCTTTATGTATGAACTTTATGCATGTATGAACTTGAACTATTGTTTTGTGGCAAGGATGAATCGTGCCAGTCACGTCTGAGCAAGCTGAGGTAAATTTTGTGGCAAGGATGAATCGTGGCAAGGATGAATCGTGCCAGTCACGTCTGAGCAAGCTGAGGCGAATTTTGTGGCAAGGATGAATCATGCCAGTCACGTCTGAGCAAGCTGAGTCGAAAATTGTACTGGTAATTTCATGATGTATTTGAAACATTGCTGAAGGTCTTCCTCGACAATTCCACTACTTCACAAATCCAATGATTATAAGAGCTCTGTACAAGGGGAACAAATATCCTGGCATTGTTAAACTTCAGTCCTTTATTACAGTAAGAATTTGAATAATTGGTGTTTGTTTTATAGAGCCCGCAAGGCAATCTGATTGGCTCTGCCAACATTCCACAGTGGTCACAGAATGTGTGCAACAGTGACTAGAAGCTTATTTGCCACCCCCACACAAACTGTCTGGCATGGAGACTAGTTGGAACAATGAGTCCTTATTCTCACAGTGATTGCATAAAGATGAGATGACTTCGATCCAATAAGCATTTCTTGGCATTCTGTAGTGTGTTAGGTTACCTCATTAGACGTTGAATTCCCTAGCCAGTTGCTTGCAATATCTGAGTTTCCACCTACAAATAAGAACATCATACCCAATACACACAACATCACACAAAATCATGACCACGTTACCACATAATAAAGTGGTGATGAAAATTAAAATATCTATAATACACCTATCAATGTATTTACAGGGAGAATTGACACAAAACTGTTGCCGCACTATAGGACATTAATTTTGATAATCATTCATTAAGCACACAATTATACTTTTTCTTGTAACTTGTCATATCCCTGTGTGGATAAGTGAGGATTTGACACAATAGGTTTGCCCTTCTATGGGTCATTTGACATTCAGCTGTTAGAAATCCCCATATATGCCCAAGGGCAGGATAGTAGGGTAATACATTGATAGGTGAATTAACGTATATAACAGTAGCATCTCTATAGGGCAAGGAACATCTCTAAGTAGCGAAATGTTATTTTCTATTGGGACTTAATGTCACTACAAATATCAGTCACTTAATTGTACCTACAATAGAATAGCAAATAATTTTTCACATTTCTTTCTGAGAAAGTAGAATTTGGTAATACTAATAAGATGACAAAAACCACAACTGATGTTCAGCAACATAATATTATAGTTCCAATACTCAGTAGGACCATCTGCACAGTCGTAGATGGTTTTACAGCTAGAACCACACATAGGTAGTGACCATCCCTTGTTCAGTTATAACTGGTACAACAGATAAAAACAAACAAGTTATCTAATGTCAGATTTTAAAAAAAAAATTAAAACTCAACACATTCGACAGAGCCGTTCTTCCATGAGAGAATTCGTAACACCTATAGTGACACAAACACACACACACACACACAATTTGATTTATTGTTTAACCTCAATGCAATCGGCTTAAGTTGTTCTTCCTTGCAGGAGGTACAAACAGTTTAATACATAGCACAAAAACGAGACACACACACACAGTGGTGTCAAGAATAAAACACAAGCTGCTTCTTCACCAACCTGTGAATAGCTCTGTGCTGCCAGGTGATGCGAGACGCCACTGACAAATCAGTTCATAGTGATGAGGCAGCCAGTGAGAGAAACAAGGTAAGAACAGTCCTTCTGAAAAAACGGCAGGAGGAAAGAGTTCTTCTAAACTGGCTCAATTTTTTCGCCCTTCTTTTCTAGCGGCTACCAGTCTGGCGGAGAACACGACGTTGTTGGCCCTGCTAACTAGTCGGCTTCAACATGTCAGTATCCAGGATAAGTACACAACATTATCCGGAAAAAAATATTTCGTGAAAATTTTCTAAGTCCAAAGTGTGCCCAAAAAAAAAATTCGCCCGACCCGGTTGACCCGACCCGGTTTCAACGCTGGAGTAGAACAGTAACTGAGTAAGCAAGCATTGCTAAATATGGGTCATCACTTTTGTTTAACAAACCCTTTACTGTTCTGACAGCTCTTTCTGCTGTACCATTGGCTTGAGGGTATTTTGGGCTGCTTGTAACATGTGTAAAACCGTATTGGTTGTACTATGTTTTGTGATGTCATGGAAGACAACTTGGCAACCTCAATGTAACGAGAGTAGTAATCTGTGACTATGACTAGTAAATAGCTAGAATTTCTCCATTCAAAAATGTCAGTCCCTACTTTCTCCAATGGTCTATTTGGAAATGGTGATAGCAACAATGGTTCCACATAGTTCAACCTGTGCTTAGTGCAAGCAATACATTTTGAAACTTTTTCTTCAATATCCTTATTTATGCCTGGCCACCACACAGAATCTTTAGTTCGCTGTGGGCATTTTGTAAAGCCTTGATGACCAGAATGTAATTTTTCAATGATCTCAGGACGGAGAGAGGAAGGAATAATCAGTCGATTGCCTCTTAGGAGAATGCCATTGTTAACTCTCAGCTCATTTTTAACAGGAATGTAGTACTTCAGCATACCACTAAGGTCTTTTCTGGCTGGCCACCCATTTTGACAGTATAGTTTAAGTTTCTGACAGGTTTCATCCTATTCTTGGAGACATTTGATCTCCTGTAGCCACTTTGTAGTAGCTGGAAGATGATCAATAACAAGATTAACAAAAGCATTTACCTCTTTATGGTAGGCTTCTGCTGTGTGATCTTCAGTCAAAACTGGTGCTCTCAAAAAAAGTGTCTGCCTTGCAAATATCTTTTCCAGGAACGTGATAAATTGAGTTAGCTGAATCTCATCAGACATAATCTAAAACGTTGTGCTCTTATTGGTATTTTGTCAAGGCTCTCTGTAGATAGCAGTGGAACAAGAGGTTTGTGGTCTGTTTCCAATTTGAAGTGCATACCCAACAAATACCGCTGAAATCTTTCACAAGCCCAGGTTGCTGCAAAGGCTTCTTTTTCAATTTGGGCATAGTTGAATTCAGCTGCACTTAATGCACGAGAAATATATGCAAATGGATGAAGGCTGTAATCTTTCTGCTTCTGTCGTAAAATGGCTTCCAGTCCATATGCTGAAGCATTGGCAGAAACAATGAGTTGAATCATACATTGCTAAAACTTCAATGGATGTGATAGCATCTTTGAGACTTGCAAAAGCTCTGTCTTGTGTTCCTCCCCATACCCACTGAGTTTTGGTGCTAAGGAGTACTTGCAAAGGCTGAGTCTTGTCAGTTAAATTAGTGTGGATAAAATTTGCTTAGTTGGTTAAGCATACCAAGAAATCGACGAAGTTCAGTGAGGTTACTTGGTGGTTCCATGTCACAAATTACATGGATCTTGTTTTGATCAGGCTGAATTCCCTCACTGTTTACAGTTTGGCCTAGGAAACTGATGCTGGTAGCACCAAAAATGCACTTCTCTTTGCTAAGTGTAAGGCCTGCTTCACTTATTCTCCTGAGAGTTCTTTGAGACACTGATCGTGTTCCTGTTCTGTTTTGCCGTAAACTAGAACATCATCAATTAGACAAACAACTCCATCAAGGTCTGACAAAATACCACTCATCTTTCTTTGGAAATGTTCAAGTGCAGAGGTTATTCCAAATGGAAAACGATTAAAGGCATATCTCCCAAATGGAGTAACGAATGTTGTCAGTTTTGAGGATTCAGGTGCTAATTCAAATTGCCAGAAACCAGAATTAGCGTCAAGTTTTGAAAAATACTTTGCATCACCAACTTGGGCTAATACAGATGGCAAGATGTGATGCTCACAGCAAACACTTGTGTTACGTTTTGTCAGGTCAACACAGATACAAACTTTGCCATTGGATTTGGAACAACAACAATTGGAGAACACCATTCTGTGGGCTCTTCAATCTTTGAAATCACCCCGAGTGCTTCCATTCTTTGGAGCTCTTCTTTAACTTTAGGTAGCAGTGGTATTGCTATTCGGCGTGGGGCATGTAGAGCAAATGGCTTAGCATCGTTTCTGAGTAACTGTCTTGAAGCTTGCCTAATCCTGTAAATAATTGTGGAAACTGGATAAAGATATCATTGACTTGTACTGGCTCAACAAATGACAAAATCTGTAGGGCTTCAATGACAGGACGTCCTAACAAAGCTTTGTGTAAGTCTTCTATCACATAGATTGTTTGTTGGATTGATCTGTGGTTTCTTTCAAGGTAGTCCACAAACTTCCCTTGGACTTTCAGTACATGTTGGCCTGGTCCACTGAGTGGGACCATCTCTGCTTCTAGAGTATTCTGTGTTGGGAATAACTGTCACATCTGCTCCTGTGTCAATTTTAAACTGACCATTCAATGTCAGCTCTGTCACCCATGGGTTGCTTTTTGTTTTCATGAATCATTCCTAGAAAGAAATTATCATCTGATTCTTCAGCTGATTCTGATGTCACTAGAGAATGTACACCATCTTGAATTTCTGTTATTTCAGCTAGTTGGTCAATGGCACTTTTACTTCTACAAAACGCTTTGAAGTGACTTTTCTTTTTACAGTTGTGGCAAATGGCTTCACTTGCTTGGCAGTGAGCTCTACCATGTGATGGAGTTTGACTACACCTGGAGCAATTGTTAGGCATTGTTGTGGGTGGATTTTGTGATCTGGAAGAATCCTTACTGTGGTGGGAGTATGGTTGCTTATGGGTTTGCTTCTTCACCAGTTCAATTTTTGCTTCTCTAGCAAGTCATTTCTCACTGTTCTCTGTTGCAGTTTTATGGATTTACTCTGTCGAGCCATCGTTGTGGTTTTTCTAAGGTAAGCTTACTGTCCATCTGCAGTTTTTCTGACAGCTGGCTGTCTCTGATACCAATGACTATTCTGTCTCTGACCATTTGATCATGTAACTGTCCATAATCACAATTTTCTGCCAAGGAATAGAGATCAATTATGAAGTCATCAACAGGCTCGCCTTCTTGCTGCACTTTTCTGTTAAATTTGGCACGCTCAAAGGTAACATTGCGGCGCTTAACAAAGTGAGAGTCAAACTTCTCTTTTACTGTATTATAGACTTTGTCTGCTCTTCACTGAGAGGTTAGAAATATTATCAGCTTTTGGACCTATAGAGTACACAAAAGTATTTACTTGGTTTACCTCAGACTTTGAGAAGCTACTCGGAATCTCTCAAATCTGCGAATCCACTGAGGCCATTCTTCAGGTCTCTTGAAGTTGAATGGTTCAATTGGCTTGGTACCATAACTGGTAGCAAGGTTCTCAATTTCTGACACCATGTAATAAATAGTATTGCTCTATCACTATAAATAGATTCTCATAAAATAACTAGAGAGTACAAACTACACAATAACTCATACAAGCCTACTACAACAACTCCAAGGATGCATCATACATTATGTGGTTACATCACACCAATTACATAATTACCATAGAAACCGAATGTGTCTACTACACCCACTATTAATAGGTGTACAGGTCTGACCCAGGGGAGTATTTAGGGGGTTTCCTGGGGTTCTGGAAACCCCCTTTGAAATTTTAACTTGTAGGTTTGCAGCAGGAACACCAAACTATCTTATTTTGGCAGTATAAATGTGCAGAATAAATGCATACAGTAAGTGTATTAGGAAACTTACACTGATACTAATTCCTCAAAATTGCATAATAACAGAGAACATGGGTCATGGCCAAGGGTATAAGCTACCGCACGATTTTCGCCCAGAGAGGGGGAAAAGGGGAAAAGAAGTGGGGGAAAAAATTCATACCCGCAACCACAATGTAGTAATCAATAAGGGTATCGAAAAAATAATTAGCAGTGGTCACATGACCAATGATGTAGCTAGCTAAACTGTTTTATTGCACAATTGCATTAGCAATAGTCCTTTAATTAATTTTTAAAACAAAAATAACAGCTTGTCCATCATAATACAAAATAAGCTTTAGTCCCATCAATGTCTTGATGCAGGCTGGAAGAACAAGTAAATAAATTGCTTATTATGACAAAGAAGGAGTTGCATACCAGTGTGACGTTCAGCTTTTACTATACTTAGTAGAAATTAACACATGGCTATGTAGCTACCATCACACTACTGCATATACTATAACTGCTTCTATTAAAAGGTACATACAAAATGACAATAGAAAAGTACATTCTTACCGATATGGTCACTGTCACCGGTTACAATGTGTCCCATTAGAAGATGTTAAAAACATTCAGCTATTTCAAGCAGGAAAAATTATGATAAAAGAAATCATCATACTAAAGTCATACCTTGGAGCTGCAACAGTTACAGAACAAAATTAGTGCTCAACCAATTGTCACTTCATCAAAATGTACTTCATTCAACATACATGACATCGTAACCAGCTCCATGCATAGAAAAAGCACACAGTACTACTGACTTAGTAAGAAATTGAGAGAGTATGAAACTCTGGTAACACTGTAATAACACCACACAATTGAGTTAGTATTAGACAACCAAATTGTGAGACTTAATCATTTAAACTCCAGTACCACTACTGCAGCCAGCACTACAATAATACAGCACAATTCAGAGATAGTTGTAATTCAGTAAAATAATCAGACTGACTAAATTCAGCATTACCAAAAATGAATGCATAAAATTATCTTACAAGAAATCATTATTTTGCTTACATTCACATGACAGCTACTCCTGTCCTGCAGTATAGTGATCACTGAGCATGCACTTGCCTGATCTTGTGCTGAAAGAGTCAGTCCACTGAACTATCTTATGCACAGACTATCACGTTGCTGACTCTAATGGTACTTCCTATCTTCTAAGAATGGTGGTCAATGTACTAAGACCATGGTGAGCACGCCTAGTATAGCCAACTGTCATTGGATGTGCTAGGAATGTTCACTATGACCCCAGTACATTGACCATCATAGCCAGCCACAGGACATACCCAACCACCCACTTATGATGGTAAGTGTACCAGGAGCATGATGGACACCTCCAGATAGAGATATACCACCTGGAAATGTCAATCATGACCCTAACGCATTTACCACCATAGCCAGCCCTGTGGCACTCCCAAGCACCCAACCAACCACCCCCTATAAACAATTTTTTTAAAATTGCAGATAATCTGTGCATAAAATTAAGTAAATATCAGTGAATGGGACATGGCTAAAGACAAACGTAATAATAATTTCTCTTTTAAGTATGCACACAATCAGAGATAAACCTGCACTGTATAATTATAGTTGGTCTGCTTGTTATTGTTGCTGCTGTTGTTGCTGCTGCTGTTTCTGTTGTGGTTGTTGTTGCTGCTGCTGCTGCTGCTGTTGCCTCTGAGCAACTCGTGATGCCTTCTGTTCTGCCTTCCACTGCTCAACTGGCACTTGCCCTGGTATATTTGGGCAGTACCACTTCCCATAGTATTGAGCATGATTGGTCTCCGCTATACAAAAGATACTTAACAAAGTAACAGATCTCTAGCTAGTTTTCACTAACCACTTAAAGGCTGATGGCATTGTCTACACTCATGTTTCTTGTGCTTCTTTTGTGGCATGGGTTGATCTACACCAGCAGCAGCAGCTTGTGCTATCCTCTTTTTTTCACGACGCCATAAGGTGGTACGAGAGACGCTGCCTATGAACATTAGCACCATATACACAATCTCAATAACATTATTGTAATGCAGGAAGCATACTTGTCCCCACTTCTTGCTCCTGCAGTTGTAATCCCTGTAAATATAAATTATTCAACCCTCATGACATAATTATAAACAGTTACCTGCTCACTGTGTGAGTGTGGTAGTGAGGCTGACAAATGTGACGGTAATACTGCACACGTGACTCGGGAACCTATTAGTGTAGCAGCACCTGCCGTGGCCTTTCGTCTTGCCTGTCCACTAGTGTCCTTCGTCTGTGGAAATTGGTGAAATGGGGCTGGAGGAGTGGGAGGAGAGAGTGGCTGGCGTTGTGCTGGAGTAAGTTCTTCCTGAGCACAAAGTGGTGGAGCTGATAACTCCAAGCCTTGTGTTCGAGCCAACATCTCTTTCCTTCTTTCCTCCCTCTTGTGCCACTTTTGCTGGTTATCAAACAATCGACTTTAGCCACATTAAAAAGAAAAAACTAACCAAAGTGGTTTTATTGATGGTGTACAATGCAAGGTTGGTCCCCTCCAGCAGGTCAAGTGAGTTATATAAACGAGCACGCAGAGCAGTGTAATCCTTCAGCACCTTATCCCACTTAGATAAGTAGGTTCTACTCTGGCCACCTACATACAGTAGATACATTAGTAAAGCAATTAATGTGAGATGCAAGACCCATATATACCAGCACTAGAGGTTCTCCCTGACTTAATGTGCCTATTGCACAACAATATGCAGATTGCCTCCACAATGCGGCTCTCGTGTGGTGATAATGGCACTGAGACTCCAGAGAGAAAACACCTGTGGTACAACATTTTGCAAATGTACACAATCATAAAAAATGTATACCTCCTCATCTGCTCTCTAGTTGTGTGCCCAGTTCGCTTTTGGCCACAGAAGTGACCCCTCATTGTTGGCGGAGACCGGAGGAATACTTTAGTAGCTCTCTTATCAAATGCATCCAGGGAATCCCACAAAGCCTTAATCCTTTGTGCTTCCTCTTCAGACACTGACAGCCCTTTCAGCTCAACAAGCACCTCAGCTAACTGGGCAACCTTGTCCCATCCTGCTATTCCCCTGGAGTCTACAGTGCCGGTGTCAGTAATGGTGGATGCAGTGGCAAAACTATTAGTAGTGCTTTCATTGGTATCATCCTAGTAATTAATGTACAATGTGCATATTAGATATTTAATGCACATACTTCTTCCATCACTTCCTCGAGCTCATCCCCCACCTCCTCCACTAAGTCTGATGCTTCCACACCATCCATTACGATCTCTTCAGATAAGGGGGGAGTCTCACTATTGTCATCAATGAAGCCCTCATCCACAGCCCTTTCATCACTTTTCTCTTGGGCAGCCATGTTGTCTTCCATAAATTCTAGCTCCCTGCCAACTTGCCGGTACAGACAGGAGACCCCAAACAGCTCTTCATCATTACACTGAGTAGGTTCGTGGTGGTGTGGAAGCAGCTTGTTACCTAAGATGGATTCACTCAGCTTGTTGGCCTGGCAAACAGTGTACAGCAACTCTCAGGGCTAACATTGTAGGCGAGTTGCAAGTCAAACACTCGCATATGAGGCTGCTGCTGTGCGGCAGATAGTGCTCGGGCTTGATTCCACCTGGCCAAGCCTTCCAGTAAAAAAGCCTGGAAGTGCACATCACTTGCAGAGGATCCTGGTATAAATCTACCAAAACATTTTATCACTGCTCATCATGGTAGTTTACAGGCTTACCTGGCCAGGTGGAGGTGAAATGATTCCAGAGAAGTAGTCCCTCTTGAGCATTGGAACACCGAAAGTTGTACACCTCCCTTCTTAATGTGTCCTATGACAGTGTACAAGGCCACCCCTGGAGGATCTTGAATGCATTTTATATGCTTTTTCTCTTCATTCCACATGGTGACCATCTGTCCACTAAAATCAGGTATATGAAAAGGACACATTGCAAACTTAGTGTATACCTGAACACAGGAACACCAAGTGAATCAGTAGCAGGTGTAAATTGTAGCAGCAAGTCCTCAATAGCCTTGTATGTGTCATCAGCTCCCCTAGTCCTTCTGCGGCAGTGCCTGGACAGCTCCTCCTTGTTGATGGCCTTACATATGTCACTATCTGAGGGGTTTAGCACACCTTGTTGCTGAAGGTACCCTCTCTTGGCATCACAGAGACGACTATGATGTGGTAGTGAATGACTATGGATGGTGCAATAAGTAAACATTACCTATAGTCATTACTGTCCCATTCAAATATTGCTTGAGAAAGGCGACCCATTACCACTCCATAGAGGGGGTGTGATTCAGTTGTGCAGCCACGAGCAAATGAAGTGCCATATATCCAAACGTACCTATTCATTTGAATGGTGGATAGAAATAAAACAATGGTTTCTGCCTACTTGCAGATGATCCCACTCTGCAAACAATTGTGCGCACTTTGAGGTACCTGTGACAGAGCAGCAATCTCTGTCGGTGTACAGCAGCTGTGGAGGGTCCTGCCTGGCCTTGTCATACCTATAGTGAAAGTAGAATAAGCAATATTCCAGATATGTTTTAAAGACAAACCTTCTAATTAGTCCCACTGCCATAGGATGAAAGCCTCCCAGTCCCTCGGACTCGGTTAGTACTGAAATAAGGACCTCTCCCCTCTCATTGCTAACATTGGTACACCAGGAGGCACTCCCAGCTGCAATTCCCTGCAACTTCCCACACACTTTTTTTGTTGAATCGATCTTTAACACGGAACCAAACACTCCAGTGCAAGTGGAAAGAAGTTGAGGGAGACTGCTGAGAATGTCCCTGGCGTACACTGACATAAACCATCTACAAATGCCAAATAGCATACAAGCATGTACACATATGTACACGCAAGAGTTCTGACCGATCACTTGGCAGCCCTTCAAATGACACTGGGTCAGCAAACACAGGAGGAGCTTCTGATAGCAGTCCTGTCCTGCCTTGCCTATTCAAACACATCCAGTAAATTATTATTAGTATTTCAAAGTACTAAACTCACCTGTACTTTCGACAGTCATCAAGGTATCTAAGCTGTTTTCTTGTCCACTCCTCGCTGTGTACTTCAAACACAGCATTACGTAGTGCAGTGTGACTATTGCCAAGGGTTCTACCTCGCAACAGGGACACCACAGCCTTATCACAAGCCAGCCGATGGGTTAGGATTGCTGGAAACAGTGAACGCTGTGATTCAGTCAGCTGATTCAATAGCCTGGGAAGTAAAGTGGTATTCTTTAAAAGCAGTTCTTGCATTGAATCCTTACCGAGAATCCCAGCTCAGAAAAGCTTTATTGCACCGATCACAGCCAAGTTCTTCAGTTACAAGGTAGTAGTCCCTCAGATCAACTACTCTTCTGATTGTCTTCTTGTAAAGACCCTTTGAACTATTAAAATCGCAATTCAAATTTTGCACACCTTACTTAATTACTTTACTTACTGCAGTGACCTCAAGTGGCAATTGGGGCACTTTAAATCAATGGACCATGCTCTCCGTGGCATCCAAACACAAATCCGTCGTAAAACATAGGACTCTGGCTTTGGTTGAGTTGTCTTTAGATCTGCTATTGGGGGGTACCACCACAGCTTTGCAGCAACTGTGTCACTGATGGTGTTCTGTGCAGAGAACACAGTTCTGCCAATCCATTGCTGGTCACCAACATTCATGTGGTCCCTCCATGCAGCAGGCAAGCGGAGAGCATAGTCAGTAGGTTGGCGGCTTAACTTCTGTTTAAACATATGAAAAGATACTGTTAATATTAAATAAGCCCCTTACTGAAGTCAGGGTATGTTTTTCAACATAATCATCACCAGCAGTGGATGGCAACAATGACACAGCGTTCTGAATTATGTAATAAAATTATCTCACTGCAATTCTTTGCTGCTACAATTACCTCCACTGTTGTGGGTACTAGTGTGGCATTAACATGTGTAGCATCAGCTGACTGCAGTGTGGCACCAGCAACCGCTGAGGCCTACACACACATCAGTGGCGGATCCAGGATGGGGCATTTGGGGCAAATGCCCCCCCCCCCCCTTCAAGAAATTGCATACAAGATCGAGATACTCTAATAGAGCAGTCAATTACTCTAATAAAGCAGTCACAATGTTCATGAGGCAGTGTAGCTTACCTATGAAGCTATAAATAGGATTTTATTTTACATAACAGACGTGACATAGTTGGTAAGGATAACTAGCTATTATTGTCGTGACCTTTTTTTTTTTTTTTTTTTTTTTTTTTTTTTTTTTTTTTTTTTTGGCCTTCAACTATTTTTTAGAAAGGTGCCCCCCCTCTTTCCAAACTCTGGATCCGCCCCTGCACATGCACACACACACACACACACATATAAAAGCACTATAAATTTCAAGACTCATCTTTCATACCAGATACTGACTCCTGGCTACAATGCTGGCTGTTGGGGGAGGCATAATGATGGTAGATGGCATGGAGAGACTGGCATCCACACTGGATCTTGTTGGTGAGGAGGAGACTGATACGCTAGTGAGTGCAGAGGATATCGTGGTGGATGCAATTACACTGGTGGAAGGATCCTGCTGCCAGTCCACTACATTTGGCTTATACACACGAACACTAACCTGTGCTCCACACATAAAAATCACATCACCATATTTACATGAACTTACAGGCCGTGCCAAGGATGTGTGTGTGCTCCTTTCAGTTCTTTGGTAGCTTGTAGGTGCCTGCACACATTGAAATCATATAAAATAGGCAAGAGTTTAAATGTATACTTACCATTGTTACACTAGTAGTTGTTTTAGAAGTAAATGATGAGGGAAGGGACATTGATGATGGGATAAGAAGGACTGAAGAAGGAGTAAGAGATACCAAGGAAGGGGTAAGAAGGATTGGTGATGGGGTAAGAGGTCTTAAGGATGGGGTAATCGACGATACAGAAGGGGTAGTACAAATTAAAGAGGTAGTAAGAGATCTTGAAGAGGAAGTATGGGCACCCTCCACATTCTGTAGTAACACGTGTGTGTAATCAGTAATTTGCATACAAATATTTCCTGTTCCATTGGAATTGTATCTGAGGTATCTGAGGCAATGGTGGCTGGGGGTTGTGCAAAAGAAGTAATCGATTCCTGATGCACAAAGGAAGTTAACAAAAAAATAAACTGGAATAGATTTTCAAATACCTGTCTCTCAGAACCACTAGCATCACCAGTAGATGCAGCAACAGTCTGGGATTGCACATATGGGTTCTGTACGTGCATATATACCATATATAATGCACAGACATCAAATCACTATGATTTTATAGCACATCTCACCATGCCTAGTATACGAAAGTGCGATCATTACAGCAAAACGACTTACAGAGGGGTGGTACTGGCAGGTACAGGTCCTGTTCCCACCTTCATGAGCAGGGCAAGCCATTATTATCCATATCACTGACTCCCAGTGCGATCCTTTAGGTGGTTGTTCTCCTCTTTTGAATTTCTCACCGGCAGCAAAAATACGGAGACGCTTCTTCCACGCGCTGGTCGACTTGGCCTTGTGACTAGCCTTCCTGCTAGCCCCAGAATGACAACTACCTCGTGGATACATGGCAATAACTATTAACAGTTGTTTAGATATCGACTACCGTAAAAAAATTGTGACGTATGGCCCTATTAGTTTCAAGTTGTTGCACGCGCAGGCGCACGTCCTATTTGTTTCAATTTGTTTCATCAATTGGAGAACATTGTTTGGCAGTGTGAGCCATGGCCAATCAAGATATTCTAATAGAGCAGTCAGATGTATCCTAATACTGTCTACTCTAATAGAACAATGATATATATATATATAAGCAGCTAAATCTTAAACTAATATTGGAGAATTTGAATATACAGTGGTCCCTCGATTATCCGAACAGATTGGGCCCTGAGGGTGTTCAGATAATTGAAAAGTTTGGATAATAGAATCCCATTCATTTATATACAGAACCCTGTACAAATACTCTAATAGAACACACACTTTAGACAAAATACTCTAATAGAACAGTTATCTCCATAGTTTGGATAATCAATGGCCGGATAATTGAGAGACCATTATATGCATATTTGGATCACTACAATATATATCTGACCAGCCATAAGCCATCATTGACATTTATGACTTAAAAGGATACCAAGCATGTATTGAAAATAGTTTACTATAATATACTCATGAAATCATGGATCTTCTGTGAATGCTATCCCACTAGGGGCCTGTGAATACAGGGAGTCATAAACATGTAACTAAAATGTTGAAGAATGCAGAAAAAATCCAAGACCCAGTGGTGACTTGATCCCCAGCAACGTGCAGTCTAGGCATGCGCCAAAGAAGCCACAACAACCAGGACTAAGATTTTCTCTGCATTCAACCTGTACTTAAACATCGACTTCTTGTCAGCAATGGTTTTATCTGTGAATGCATTCCCATTAGGGACCTGTGAGAAGGCTAAAGCCTGTGAATACAGGGAGTCATAAACATGTAACTAAAATGTTATCTTGAAGCATTTTGATGTTCAAAATCTGTCAATGGCTAGGGGCTGTGCCCCCAGACTCCTGTACCTTAACTCACTATCAAAATTGGAAACCACCTTGGAAAAATCCCCTGCAGGTGTTTGCAATATCTACTAAAAAGTTGACATGCAGTATATAGACAGTGACACAGACAGAATGCAGCAGAAATTTTTTCGTGAACAGTTTCTAAAATCATAATAATGCACAAGTACACTCACACAAGAATATACATGAAATATGCAATACATGTTCAAATCATGTCTTGTCTAAACAAATGCACTAAATAATGATAGGATAACAACATTTTCACAGTGAAAATAAACAAGAAGTGCAATAAATCATGATGGTAATGGTATTAAACTAAAACCAAAACACACAATATACCTTACTGCAAGTACACACGAAGTGGGAACAAAGTTAAGACAATGTGCCGTAGATGCCGCCCTCATATTTCTTGGCTGAAGAAGAGCCATCAATCAATTTCATTAGTCGTAGCTGATGGATCTTCTTTGTGATGCCAAGATCTTCAAGTTCATTCTTTGTGAGATCAACAAGCAACTCACCATCAACTTGTTCATGTCGAAAACTGTCCTTGTATTCAGCAAGGTTCATATCTCCAAGTAGTTGTAACACAGTTTCAACATCCATTGTCTTCAAGTAGGCAATGTTTTCCTCTGGAGTTGTTTCAAAAGTAGGAGTTGCAGGTGGCACCATAGGTTGAGTTGGCTCTTCCAGTGTTTCATAAGTCGGCTCCTTGTTACCTATTGGTACTGGTTTGGATGGAATTGCAGGTAGTACAGTACTAGGCTTGGCTACTGGACTAGGAGGCACTGTAGATTGAGTAGAGTCCACCAGTGCATCATAGGTCAGCTCCTTGTTGCCTATAGGTACAGGTTTGGATGGAATTGCAGGTAGTACAGTACTAGGCTTGGCCACTGGACTAGGAGGCACTGTAGACTGAGTAGGGTCCACCAGTGCATCATAGGTAGGCTCCTTGTTGCCTATAGGTACAGGTTTGGATGGAACTGCAGGTGGTACAGTGCCAGATTTTGCTAATGGACTAGCAGGTACTGAAGGTGGAAGTTTGTTTAATGAAAATTCGTGCAATGACTGGTGTCTAACAGGTTTAGGAGGTGCGGGTGATTTGGGGGATTTTACACCAGACACCGGTGGACTTGTAACGGTGGCACCAGGAGCAGTAGATGGAGCAGAGGACTTCAGTGGTGGAAGGCTTGGTGGTAAGCGCATTGCTTCTGCTTTCCGAACATAAAAAGCATTTTCTCCAGGTATTGCTTCATAGATAGCCTCAGGCCGTTCCAGGTCATACAAGTGTGAGCTTCCATCATCTTTTTGGACTTCTTCATAAAATTGCTGCTGAGCTTTCAACTCTGTCTGGTTCTGTGCAGGATACAAGCTTTTCTTGATCATAGAAGGTTTGAAATTCTCATAAGCATGTTGTACCTTATTATAGATTGGCTCCATATTGAGCTCTGGTCGTTCCATACATTGTATTTGAATTGGCATAATCATTGGGAGCTCAACTATTGGGTAATCTTTTTCACCAAAGATGTCGGTACTACAAATATAGCTGCGAAGTGGCTGTGGAGAATCCAAAACAAGCACAGTGCCTGTACGAAGGCAAGATAGCTTGCCGGACTCATCATTGTCATTGAAAATCATAGCTGTATAAGGAAATTCATTGATGTATTCTATATATTCCAAAAGGTACATTCGTACATCGGAAGGGTCAACTGAAAAGTCACCCACACAATTAAGCCCCAGTTTCAATTTTTGTCCACTTTTGTTTGTGCATTTCAGTACTGTTTTCTTCTTCTTGCCTGACACTTTTCTTGGAAAGATCAGATCACCAGCTGACACAGATGATTCTTCAGATACACCAGCGAAAGACCTAAAAACTTTTACTACTTTGGGTAAACTTTCGTCTCGCTGAATCAAATCACCTACTGTTTTATAGCGATATGTCTGTTCTTCTTTCTCTAAGCTCTTCTGCTGATAAGGGCTGAATTGGACAGAAGTATTCAGTGGGAGGTGGTAAGTCTCAGCTTTGCTCCGTGTTGATGCTGTTATAATTTTTGAAGACTTGATGAAGAATAAAATAAGCTCTTCACCCTCTGACATACTGAACTGCTCGGTTATCCCATAATAGCCAGAATAGACACGTATGATCTGTGGTAAAGGAAATTCAGCTGCAAACTCTTCCAATTCATATGGTTTAGACGTGATTTTGTATTTGTTAATATCAGTTGATGTAACAGAAGGAGCAGTGCTAGCTGGTTTCATTACTAATGTATCAGGCTCTGCATAGTCTGGCATTTCATCAGGTAATGCTTTCTCTTCTGCTTTAGGTTTTTGTGCCACTATGTACCTGGAGCCAGGGTCATCATACAGCTCAGTGGTATCTATTGAAGTAGTCTGTGCACTTTTGCTTTCAGAAATAGGTGCTGTATTTGCAGGTGACCCAAATGGTTTTGGCAAGGGAGGTTTTGGTTTAGTGTTGGTTGGTTTAGGAGAAACAGTAGGCAATCCCGATTTGACTGCATCTGACTTGAGATCTTGTTCTTTTGGATTATGAGCATTGGAATTTAAACTACCAATTATAGAAGATACTTGTGTAGACGTCCTAATTCGTTTTGGTGGTACAAGAGGCTTTGACTCATCTTCATTTGTGCTATTTGATGATAGATTGGCTCTTGTGCGTGGAGCAACTACAGGCTTCTTCGGAGTATCATAAATTGAAACAGACTCTTCAGTGGTCCCTTCAGTATCTTTATTAGTAACCTTTTCTTCAGCCATAATTATCACTAACAAGAAACAAAATATTTATCAAAAATGTACTACTTTATCAATTACATTGATACATAAAAAGTGTAGTAAAGTTATATCATGGTAGCAGTAGAATATCTTAGTTATTGACACAAGTCTGTGGTGAAGCCGAGGATGAGGATGTGTGTCAATAACTAAGATTTACGACTGCTGCTGTGCTATATAACTCATAGGCGGTGGAGACAGGGGGCCAGGAAGGCCATGGCCCCCCCACTTTTCAGGACACTGTTTGCAAGAAAAGATCGAGATACTCTAATAGAACAGTCAGGATCTGGATACTCTAATAGAACAATCACAGTATTCAGAGAAGCATGTAGCAAATTCCTTAGCTACGTATGTGTAGTTATAAATAAGGAGATGTAATTGGTGGAGAGCAGCTATTGTCAGCAGACTGTGACCTTCTTTTTTTTTTTTGGTCTTCAACTTACAGCTGGCCTAGCCCCCTCACTCTTTGGCCTGCTCCACCGCCCCTGATATAACTGGCATTTATCCAGCAGGTAATTTGACATACCATACAGTAAAATACTTTGGAAAATAGCATTACAATCGCCAAAGTTTTATCCACCAATTATTTTTAGCAATCACATGAGCAGAATAGCCATGTTGAAAGGATGGGTATCAAAGTATCATGCAGGTATCGTGGGTATTTCCAAGCGTTCCCTTCAGTTGTCACGAGGTTCATTGTTCCACAAGAGTTTACAACAATCCAAACATTGTTCTCGACATTACTAGAACCATAGATTATCTTGACAATCTATGCTAGAACCAGCTACACTTGTACAGTAGCTACTACTCGAATGCAACTTCGCTATGCACAAGTGCAAGCGATTAAAAGACTTGCTAATTAAGGTATGTGGCAGCCATTTCCATCATGAGTCGTCATCCCTCAATGCGAGGGATAAAGACTCATGATCAAAACAGCTGCAACACCTCTTAATTGGTGAGCTGTTTAATTACTCACACTCGTTTGTAGCGATGTTGCATTCAAGTGGTACAGTACGCGGTAGATAAAATAAATTCAGGTGAAGCCTCATCCGCCAAATTTTTTTTGTCAATTTTGTAATGTTTTTTATATATATATATATTTTTACTATACTGTATATGGCATACTACATTGTAAAAAAAGTTCCCATAACCCACATGCCTTTTGTTGTATGAACACAAAACAAGGATTTTCTTACTCTCCATGAACAGATAAATCCAATGGTGCATAGGTTTATTGATCTGAGCTTTGTTTCACTGCATACCAAAGCAATTTAAACGTGGATAAAATTTTTATGGAGTATTTTTATGCAGTTTATTTTACAGCAAAACAGAGAAATTGCTAATTTTCACTCAGCCAGTCACAAATTGTTTGAATTCACTTTATTTTCATCATGGCTAGCTCTTAGGAGTCACTACCAGCCTTTTACATTTCACGCTCGTTCAATCATTTTTTGTTGGTGAATATCTGTCATCAGACAAGAATATTCACTACACCGTTAGTTATTACCACCTGCTATGATGTTGGTTTGATACAAAATACTCAAAATTTTTGTTTAATCATCCATGAAATTACCTATTTACTAGCTGTACTTGGATTCTGATGCAATACACAGACACCCAAGCCATATAAGCAAAGAATCCCTATAAGACTGCACACTGTACATTTTTCATAGACAGAACCCAGGGGCTCCTTAAATATACCCATCCCTGTGGATGTCATGCATTATTTCCAATACTGAGTATGCATTATATGAAATTTCAGTAAACTTTTCTCCACATAGTTGTGGTGTCAACATTTCTACTAATTTTATAATAACATTCTCACAGTAGCACAATGAGAGCAATTTGGTGGCAAAGATGAAGCTGAAGTGAGTGAAGAAGAGAACCTGATGAACAAGAGCTGGACATATCATTACTATTGAAACAAAATCAGCTGTGTGGAACTACTTTCTTAGGCACAATGATGAAGACTGTAGTATTTGTATTGTATATTTTATTTGACCATTCACGTGTGTTGTAATACTCTAATAGAGTGCACATTTTTTCAAGGACTTCTAATCTAGATTTTCTATGTGGCAGATCTATAAAATTTTGAACTTTTACTATTGAGTTAAACAAAATTTCATTTATAAGGTAGAAATTAAGTGAGTCGAGCAGCTGACAACAACAGTTCACTGGGGTTTTAGGGTTTGGAACTTCAGTATGGAGGTCCTTAATTTAAGCTCTGCACAACCTTTTTTGTCAATGTTTTGTTTGCACATTTTTGTGACTATTCTATTACAAGTATTTTGATTACATTACCGTATACTGCAAATTGTTCAAGGTGGAAAGGTTTTACAATAGAGTAAATACCATAATTCACTGGAAAACTTTTGTGGTTTTTAGTTTTGTAGTTTTCCTGATTTTTAAAATTCCTGGTTATTAAAAAGTATCGAGAAATGTCAGTTTTAAGTATTCAGTGCATTGTAGCTCACCAATGGATGAAGCTACATGTACCAAATTTTCACACGTTTTATACCATTCCTTACCTTCTGAGCATCCACTGTACAAGTACCCAACAACTAAATTTCCCACTACTAATATAGTTTTTAAATCGGGGTTGACTGCACCAAGCAAGCTTTGAAAGGGGTGGGTCGGAGGAGGGCAAGGGGCTGTTTTCTACTGCCATGGGAGATAAGACCGGTTTTCCCAGACCCAGTCAAATATAAGATTCTTAGATACCTATTGCAATAAAAGGTCATGATGGCAGAATCAACAGCAGAAAGGGAATTTGAAACGAGCAGCTGTGTTCGTGGGTATCACATCTATCAAGATATATGGTCTCCATTCATCGGCAAGCAGTTAAACTGTAGAAGAGAAACCAGCAATCCATGAGATAGTTATGCTATTATGGTTACCTATATGAAGGACGGAGCAACAGTAGGGCATGTGCCTCACGTATATCAGCATTGTGCTTGCTGCTTATTTGACAAGAAGTTTCCTACTGCAGTGACTGAACAGCAACGTTTTCCCTATGACCTTCCGCAAGATGGGATGGAGATACCTTGCATAATCCGTTTCATGGGGAATGGCAAAAAGAGTTGGAAAAAAAGATGCTTCTTTCTACAAAAGGCTATAATTTTAGTAACAATACCAATGATGATACTGGTTACATTATTATCTATACAGCTAGCTCAGTTTCCCCAAGCTAGGATCAACACAGGCTCCAGAGAGAAAGTGCTCTGTGCAGTAACTGCAGTTCAGACTGAGAAAGATGTACTCACATATGCTATTGGGCACAGTTAACATCACAGAATACAGTCAGCATATCCAGTAATCAGAAGTCTTTCTAGTCTTTGTTGACTGGTTTTACGTATTGTAAGAGTATTGAAAACCACTAAACCACCAACTATCACTGCATCACAGGAGCCATTAGATCCTACTATTATCATGGACCATTCATATTCTGCAGTTGAAGTTATTGACCAACCTACAATTTGGCCAATGTTATGAAAATGACAAACGTATAGCAACAAATCACAATGAGCTTACTGATAAGCATATACAAACTTAACAATTTTTAACAATTACACAAAAAAAATTGAAATTTTCAACTACAGTAGGGACCATAGCACATCAATAAAAAGTACTGAAACAAGCTGGAGTAGTGTATGATATTAAATCACAGTAAAACAATAAGAAGCATTATATCCCTACTGTGAAATTGGGAATTTTCAACTAGAGTAGGGACCATAGCACATCGATAAAAAGTACTGAAACAAGCTGGAATAGTGTACGATATTAAATCACAGTAAAACAATAAGAAGTGTTCATCAATAAAAAGTACTGAAACAAGCTGGAGTAGTGCACAATATTAAATCACAGTAAAACAATAAGAAGTGTTCATCAATAAAAGTACTGAAACAAGCTGGAGTAGTGCATGGTATTAAATCACAGTAAAACAATAAGAAGTGTTATATCCCTACTGTGCATTTCCATTATGGTATCTTGAGCACAGTGGGATATAACACTTCTTATTGTTTTACTGTGATTTAATATCGTGCACTACTCAGTTTGTTTCAGCAAGGCCGGAGGAGACGGTCCGGTTGGTCAGGCCTGAGTCGGACCAATAATCTGGAGTTGAACCAACTAGCTGACCAGTTCGAACTAAATTACTCTCATGCAATCTTTGGACAATCACATCTACATGTAGCTACGTACATTTTACAGATGTTATTGAAAATGCATGGCACTGGTTACCTAGTTTCTCAGCCTAACTAAAGCACAGAATTACACGTATAATACCTCCAATTACCTTACAGTACAGCATGGCATTCTTATCGTTTTGTACAGAAATGATTGTGGGTTCTACGTACAGTATCACGTGTGCTGACAGTTGGCATTTATCACGTGTAAGGCAGGTGCCTTCTTTGATTCTAAACCAGCATACTTATATCACAATTCAATCTTCATAAAATAATCATTAGCATTCCTTGGCTTGTCTCTCTTGGCTTCTTTTACTGGGCGAAGGGCTGGCAGTGACAAACCAGATGACTCATTCCGCGGCAAGAAGCTGTACACCCATACATTACATGGTGGCCATCTGGATGAGATGTTGAGTAGAAATCACTCCTCTTCAACCACCCACTCGTCCTGTCGAGATACTGAACAAACTCTCAGTCTCACCCACATCGCGCCATTTTTGAATACTGATTGGTCTCGTGACGGTCCACCAGTATCCGTTCACTTCATACAAACCAGTATAGTAGTATACTGTATTTTTGTAGCTGTGTAGCTTTTTATTGTAGCTGTGTGAATTCACTGTATAGTAATTATATCCTAGCTAAAGGGGGCCATGCTGCTGTGAAATTTGGGGAGACAATTGCAAGTAGCTAGCTAGTTTTACTTTAAAATTTAGCATCAATTTTAAGGCATTTTCAAGCCTTTAAATTGCAAAAATTCTGCAGCTCCTGGGGGTTGCACCCCCAGACCCCCCCTTGAACTTCTAATTGCTAGCTATAACTAAATGAACCATATGCATACAGCAAGTTTCATGCTGTGTCCCCTGTATGTCAGGTCTACAATTATACATAGTATAGAAAGTCTGAAGAACAACAGATAAGCTTGAGCATATTTATATAGCTAGTTAGCAGTGAAATATCACTAAAATTGCATATATCTGAGTGTCTGATTTTCAAAACTTTCCTGTGGAGGCATGCCCCCAGACATCCTTAGGATGCTCGTGCTTCGCACTTCGCACACTGCGTAACAGCTCCTCTCTCATTGGCATGTATATAGTAGCAATTTCAACATTATAGTCAATGGCCTGACCAACTCAATTTTCCCTCCTCCGGCCCTGTTCAGTACTGTTTATCGATGTGCTATGGTCCCTACTGTAGTTGAAAATTCTAAATTTTTCGTGTACTTGTTTGTTAACTTTTTTGTAAAAAATATTATGACTGGTGCACCCACACATACCGTGAAAGAAATGGAATGTATCCATTACGCTTTGTTGTCAGTTATGTTCAACCCATTACACAGCAGTACAAATCAAGAACTGTTTGAAAAGCACCTCTACAAATCAAAGTAGCCACTATGAAAAATACAGATGATTTTTGTTACGAAAGGAAGCCATCACGTGCTACCGCCAAATCAACACTTTTCGCTGTCAGCAGCAAAGATGAATGGGACACAAAGGAGGACAGTAATAAGTCCATAAAGAATGCATTATACATACTGCGGTATGCCAAAAGGCACCTCTTGGGTTGAAGCGACGTCAAACAGTGAAAAAACCAAGCCCATAGCCTTAGCCGTTATTGAGTTACGCTTGTTTGAAGGCATCAGTCAGTTACTCAGTCAGTCAGTAGATGATTCCGTTTAATAATTAAAAATAAATAAATTCCGTACTCCTAAAAAATCTTCTACAAAATAATAAACATCTCTGAAACATAAATGAAGGTGTTAAACAAATCAGTGTAGCTACGCATACAAAAAAAAATGTGGTAGCAACATATTTCCTTCACGTGGATCCAGTCTTTTATATAAAGAAGGGGAGGGAGGTAACTAGTAGAGATGTACCAATCTACTGATCTAGTATTGGATCAGTACTAATCTCAACAATTTGAGCAAAATCGGTAGAACTGATTTTCTGTTGAAGCCACCGATTCATGATACTGATCTTTCTAATCACCATTTCTTCAAACATACTAGACTTTGATCGTTTCTCTGCTCCATTTACAAGCTAAAGTATAGTGCCATTTCTTTGCCTTGTGCCCATTGAAATGATGAGAAGCCATATAAATGCACACGAGTTAGCTGTTTTAACTACTGAAACTTTTGAACTTACCAGAGGTCCTTGGCAGAAAACAATGAATAGTGCATACCATATCAAATAGACTAAAATATTAGAATGTCTGCTACAACAGCCTACAAACCATTTCGGGCAAGTCTTTGTAGGAGCATGCATTAAAATATTTGTGGGTGCTGTCACTGCTGATTATCTGGGTGGTGTAATTGAGGCCACACCACCATTGGCATTGACTCCAGCAACAATGCTGTGATCATCATTCAGCTAACAATTGATCCAATGCCGTTTCAGCTAACAATTGACCCAATGCCGTTTCAGCTAACAATTGACCCAATGCCGTTTCAGCTAACAATTGACCTAATGCCATGATCATCATTCAGCTAACAATTGACCAATTAGCTTAGTCTGAGATTATAAGAATTACCTGTACAAGATCAGTCATCATATTAGATAAAAGATGTTAGATTGGTACAATATGGGTAGATCGGTAATAAATTTCCTAGATCGGATTGGCATTGGTAAAGCTCAGAAAAGTTGAATCGGTACATCTCCAGTAACTAGGAGGTCCACTCTGGGGCTTGGTAATGTTTACTGCAGTCTAGGCATGAGTTATATAGTATGTGAAAGTAGACAGCCATTCATTGGCAATGTTTCACTGAAGCCTGTGAAAGTACCACCTACAGATTCCATAAAAAATTGACAAAAATAAAATAATTTTGTATCTGGCCGAATAATGATTAGGAGCAAATAGGTACAACTGGTGCTCTTGTGGATGTATCCTTGACACAGCTTTGGATGCTTCATGACTTTGTTGGTTCACGATTAGTTTGATGCTATTAAACTATTGCTTATTTGCTGGATTTCTTGTGACAGGGCAGACAAGCAGGAGCGCTGCCACACATACTAATACAATACCCGTCAATCAGACATGCACAAGAAGTTGAAGGAGTCGATCTTTGATCATGGTCATGGGGCCACAAATATTATTTGTTACGATATACCAAGTAACTAAAAATAATCAAAAACCACAATTGACAATTATCTTAATTAGTACAATTGTATGTGAAAGCTAGCATTAAATCTGGGTGTCAGGTATTGGAATGCTACGTACTGATGTCACGTTTATAAAAATGTTTGGACTCCAGTGATTAAAGAGATAAAGGAAAAAAAATACATTTCAGCTGTTGAAAAAATAGTGCACTTCAATTAGAGCCTCTTTTTTGCCTAATACAAGAGCTTAACATTAATTATTCTTAGAGATGTTTATTGCATACTAACGTATAGGGATAACAGTTTCAAGTGATTTTGCAGTAAGCCAAGTGTTTTTATCACTACAAGTTTTAATATGCAGTAAATATACATCTTTGAGGAGTAAACTGTTTTTAGCTTTACAGTATTTTTAATTATCAAGTGCAAGGCTCTTACTAAAAGGAAAGGTTTCAAAGAGTCTTTGGAACCACCCCTGAGTCCTCCACTGGCTATATGATATGACTAACTACAGACTTTGTCAAGTACCAGGCCATGCTGCTAGCTCAGTAATAATAAATAATTGTGTTGCACATTTAAAGAGATTTTAGCACTTGAGAGATTGTAAACATGCAATAAAAACACATCAAGGGAATTTTGAGCAATGACAGTGACAGGTCACTCTACAAACTTTTAGGGAAGACCCTGCATACTTTAATTTTATTGCTACAACTATATTCATGGGGCACAATTAACTCCTACATGCCACTACCAAAGCATGTATGGCTTCACACTTGTTATTGCAGATCAGTAAATAATGTGAACCATACTTGTTATCCCACACATGTCATCTATTCACAAAATTAATCATAGTTGTCAACATAATATTTCAGTAACAAGTGAGTATGTCATTATCAAAATAATTCCAACACCAACATAAAAGCCCATTACACATCATAAAATACCTGTTAGACTCTTGGCACCAACATAATAACCTGCTACATATTGGCTACCATACAAATGTTGACAATAAAAAAAAAGTCCCAAAAGATTCGCGAGGCTTCCACTACAACACTTGTTTGTGGCTGGATGACATGTAGCGGCTTTGGCTACTAGTAGCTAGCTACATGCCCCTACGTATACCGTGTGTAAACCACCGCATGGTAGTGGTGAGCTGTTTGTCAGAGGTCACCATGCTTAAAATCTCACTAGCTCTAGAAAATGCCTACTAAAAGAAAATTTACACAGTATCAATGCCGTACCGAGCCACATGCACAGCTCTTATACATACGTACGGTATGCCATCATGCCCATCTTTAGTAGCATGCAATCATAGTACTATTTATTTATTGTAGCTACACATACACTTACTATAATAACTGTGTACTCACGCTGCTTAGAAGTGGATAACAAACTCTCGTCTTCACCTCTGAGGAGTATCGTCGTAGCACGTGATCCCACACGTGATCATTCGCATCATGTGGTAAGACTCCAAAGGTGGAGTATAGCCTAGGTTATAGCAGCTTTTATAATATATACACCACCAAATCAGTCAACTCCAACTAGTTAAGCAAACCTTTTCGGCTTAACACAAAGGGCCGACTATGCAGCTATCTATTAGCTACAGCATCTATGGCTATAGATGGAGCTCGGCAGCAACCACATAACATGCTTATATGTGCATAGTCTTTGTACTTGCTACCCAGCTAAATTTCTCGCACTGAGCTTTCTAAAGGAATTTAACAATGCTGTAACACATTAGCCAATCACTGCTGTATGCACTACAACTATCTAATGCCCCATGCGGCATGTTGTGTTATCAATGACAGGGTAATTGTATTAGTAAAATTTGTACACTGCAAACAGCATTGTGACCGGATTCGACAAAACCAGGCTTCCACACACATCCGATTCCTCAACTTTAATAGCTTATAACTTGACCAGTTAGTATGCTATTAATCTACAATTTTCACACAATTCTCTCGTAGTATGCAACAACCGGTCAAAATATGTATGTGATAGCTTACTTCTACATTAAGTTATGGTCCTTTACGGTCACAAATATGGATGTGTGTTGAAGCCTGGTTTTGTCAAATCTGGTCACATATAAAGACAAGTATATGCATGTATACAGTAAATAGAATGTAAACATGAAGTGAAAATACGACCTGATCAGTAGACTGACATTGTAGGGAATTTAGACCAAATACTTCCTCTTTTTATCTATCACATACACACACAAACGCACACACACGCACACATGCAAAGTACACTACTCTGCAGATCTACTACACATCACATCACTGTAGAGACATTACAATATACGAATCATCATCATCTTCTGAAGTATTACCGCTTATAAATTTATTTACTGGCACCATGCCATCAATCAGAGACAGTAATCGTTTCTGATGGATGTTCATGAAAACTCCAAGCTCTCTCAATTCTGTTGCAGTAAGTGTCACAAACAATGTTCCATCAACTTGCTCCTGTTCAAAACTATCTTTGTACTGGCCTAAGTTCATCCTGTCCAATACATGGAGCATGTCAGAACAACTAAGAGATTGTAAGTAAGCTACATTTTGTTCAGCCACTTTATCAGCAACTTGAGTGGGTTGTGCATGAGGTATTGTATCATGTTTTTGCTGTTGTGGTGGGATTGTTTTTGGTGAAGCATTGCCTACTGTCTTTTTAGACTTTAGCAGTGGCTTTGGTGGATAACTCGAAGTGATACCAACTGTTTTAGACTTTTGAGGCGCACGAGCTATTGGAAGTGGTGGTGTGGTAGCTGATGCCTGATATTTCCTTGTATCAATGATTTGATCAACAGCAGAATAATCTGACATGCATTCATAGACATTGCTTTCCTTGTCATTGGGTTTTGTAATTTCAAAGTAATCAGTGGTATTCCTAATGTCCAAGGTTACTTCTTTGTAAAATTCTTCTTGCAATTCTAAACGAGATGGCTGCTTACAAAATGTAACATGGTTGTTAATTTGTGATAAGCTGAAGTTTGTGTATGTTGTACTAGCCTTGTTGAGTATGGCTCTCATGTCAAGACCATCGTGTTGTATACATTGTACAGATATGGGTGTTTGCATGAATAATTCAAACAGTGGATAACCATTTTCTCCAAATATGTCTGTAGTGCAAATGTAACTATGCACAACTCTACGACTGTCCAATACGAATTCTGCTCCCATTTCAATATAAGATTTTGTGCTGTGCAATTTTATGTAGTTGAATGCCTTAACCCTGACAGGAAATACACCGATGTAAGAAATGTACTTCGTTAGGGACATCTTGACATCAGAGGGATGAGTAGAAAAGTTGCCAGTACAAGATAAACCAAGTGTTAAGGCTTCATTGCTGTGGTCACTGGTACATACCAGTATTTTTTTTTTGCTTTTTAGGATGTGATGTCAACTTTTGGGGGAAAATTAGTGAACCAGCTACCACTGATGACTCTTCTGTTTTTCCTTTGTAAGACTTCAGCACTTTAACCACTGCTGGTAAACCTGTGTTGCCTACTAACAATTCCTGGATGGTTTCATAGTTATGATGACTGGACTTATCCTTCTCATTGCATGGACCAAACTCAAAAGTAGAATTCAATGGGATGTCATAATTTTCACCTTCTAGGTGTGCAAGAACTGTTTTGGTTGCCTTAGAGAACAACAATGCAACTTCTTCAGCCTCACCAAGGTTGGATTTCCCGATGTTTTCATAAGAGCCACCTGATGCACGAACTATCTGAGGTAGAGTAAAAGACTTTGCAAATTCTTCCAACTTGTACAGTCTTGATGTGATTTTAGGTGCTGTACTCTTAAGTTTATACTGTTTTGCAGTGAGAATGTCATCATACTCCACTGCATCGGAAGACTGTCTCGATTTTGGAGATATTGGTGGAGGTAACTGTGAGTGTGTTGTTTCATGGTTTGAGCAAGGCAATCTTACAGGACTTGAAGGGATTTGGCGAGTACGTGCAGGCACTTTAGGTTTTGCTCTGAAATCCTCCATAGATCAACCAATTCAATAGGTGACAACCAGCCCTATATGGACAATCAGTAGGCACTTAGTTATGGAATGCAAAACACATCTTATAATTACTGTAGTTACCAAAGTTACTGTTCTATTGGAGTGCATAAAAACACTTTATTGTGCTTGGGTGAAAAAGAACATGGTCTCAACATTGAGGTGGTCTTATAAATGGGGTAATAAAGTATATCTTTAGCATACATAATTTTGGACTGACCAGAGGTTTCTACTTTCAAAGATGAACTTATTAATTAAAACATGGCTGCTAAGTAAGGTTTCACTGTATAAACATTAATGACATAACACACCACGATTGGGTAGCTATAAGGTAAGTCACATTAGCACACATAACCAGTGGAATAAAAAGGTAGAATGGCCAGATACCCTAAAGCAATTTTATAATTTGACAGTACATCAAACTCCTGTTATGCAGGAGTATGAAATACCACACAGTAGCATTCTCAAGTTCTTGCATTACCTAGCAAATATCTTAAGATAACAGATCTAGAAATTAATTATGAGTAATGCAATTATCAATGTGGAGGATTTGATCTGATTTGACCTTAAAAATTGTCCCACCAGTGGAGCATCTGACTGTTCAAAACTTTTATATGCTTGCTTGACCTTACAGGTTGCACCTATTGCAAGATAACCAGTACACTATGTGGGGATTTAACCACTCATCGTGCCCCCATGGGTGAGGAATTTAAGTTAAACCCCTACCTTTCCTTGCCCAGGGGGTCTAAGTAGGGGATAGATAATAATAGGTGAATACAGTTCTGATCCAGCAAGTACTAAGTGAGATCTGCTGAAAGATCTTGAACATTTTAATGGTTTAAAATTCAACAGATTATATGCACAGGCAATAATGGAATGATTTATAAGCAATCATAATATTATTTAGATTTTTTACTGCACTTAAGAAGAATATGCAAGGAGTTGCATTTTGTGCATACCCAAGTGATGTAAATACAGGAGGCCATATATTGACTAAAAAGTGCAGACCCATAGTATAGACTCAACATCTGGTCTGTAAGTATGAAAACTCTGAAGCTCCACACCGCTGTTTCATCTAACACTTGGTTTTATATGAATGCTCTATTAGAGTATACTTGACTGCTCTATTAGAATATCTCATAAGTTGAGAGCCCATGTCTCCTTTCTAGATCATCCCTGAGGAAGGAATGTAATTTTCATATTACTATAAATTGTTTTGCTGCACTATATGCTGTTACTCACTGCTTTTTTGTACTGCCAAACCAAATTGTGTGCTGGTTTGGTTCATAATGCCAGAGATATATTTTAATAGCTTTCTCTGAAATCCTTTTGAAACCGCTTTTCTCACATCCCTGACAGTACAACACATAATGTCTCACATAGCTATGAATTGTTATGGTTAAAGCTATAGAGCTGTTGTCATAAAGTGACAATCTAGTCATGAACTCGGTGGTGAGCATTATATAGAATTAGACAATGCATGTCATAAGGTGGTGTATGGCTTACAGTCTTGTTCAGGTAGGAGCCCGTAAACATCACAAGTTTATGTGGCACTCACTCTAGTAGTATTGACTCCTGCCAGTGGTTATAAGTTCAACAGACAACTGAATTAAATGATTTAGCTATTTTCAGACGCGACCATAGCTGCTTCATGCACTAGTTCATTTGAAAATGAAAGTGTATTGTTTGGCTAGCCATAGAGGATTAGTGGGAGTCTAGTCTGATATCCAGACCCTGCACAGATAGTCCAGGGTCTGGGCATTCTATAAGTGTGCAGTACTCCGTGATAATAGATAATGTAGTCCCAGCATTCGCTCATGTTATTTATCAACTACAACTGAAACGCATGCTTGGAGCTCATTTTTAGAATTCAATACAGGGTCCTTATGATGCCAGACTAGTGGAATGAGTCTACTATCATGGTATTACATACTGTAAACTAAAGTTGAGGATGTTGTGAAGAAATATATGGAAGCAGAGTTAAAGTTGACCCAAAAAGGTATAAAAAACTGACTGAATTTTCAAAGCAAAAAATACTGAACAAAGAGGAAGGTAAACTATGAGAGCTGAAAGATACTTATTAATGTGGATTATGGATATGCAGCGACAACTCAAATTTATGCAACTCATCCAGAACCAAGCTAAAAACATGCAAGTGTGTCAAAAGCTATCAACTGGCTAATTGTTTCATGGGATGGGGATGAAAATCAATAATGTGTCAGCATACATCAGCAAATTACAAGTATTTCTAAGTACATTAGAAGTCCCCAGATCTACATGCACACAAATTCTACCATTGTACTGGATAATGGAAACGTTTTGTTCCTATCAAAACAACTGGTCATGAATTAAACTCTAGATGAACTGAACACTGATTGTATTTAAAGGTACATGCATGCTTACTAAAATTAGGTGCCATTGTATGATTTAGCTGAAATCATCAGATGAATGACGGCAAATCTAGATGAGTTTCTGAGGTTTTAAAAAAACTCTTTTAAAAATCTGAAATCTGCCATGCACTGATTCTCCCATCACTGATTACTGAGTATCTGATGGTAAGGGGTGCTTAACCACAGAAACGCTGACACAACTTTGGCACTACTAAAATAAATCTTTAATTCCCATAACAATGCAATGCCTCAAACATCAGAAAGTTAACAGTCAGTAGTTATGTATACAGGAAGATTTGAAGCAGTTACAATGTATGAAATATTCAAAATCTTAAAATAAACACAATGATGTAATCCTTATACAAAGTCTGATGTGACCATCTGATCAGTCCCACCATTCACTAGTTTTTCTATTGCTCACATTGAGGTTCATAGTGAAAGGTATGCTATTAACAGTAAGTAGCATCTAAAAAATGTGTTGGCCCACTTAATTACAAGTGCTGAATTGCTGCAACAGGTAAACTTTTGGTAGCTATACCAAAACTAATCAGCAACATCATGTCGTTGTAACGGTCACAAGAGACAACGCTGGATGGTCCCATTAGGCATATAGGTGGGAACATTAAATCATCATCACATGAATTAGTACGTAAGAGTGTAATAGATTGTTTAAATGTTGGTTGTCACATAAATGCAATGACAATGACTGACATAGCTCTATACTAGCTGGTGGGATATACCTGGGAATCAGGGATGCAGTACATCTAGCTATAAATGAGCAACCAGATAAGGCTATATATAAAAATCAGTTAACTTCGTTATTCACTCTTGACTACACAATAGCTATAGCTGACCATACATACATGTTTGTGTACATAGTTAAACAGGATTTTTGGTAGGGTTTGTAATGCAAAAAATTGTTATCCTCCAATCAACTACCTAACTATTGTCATGTGTTAGGCTAAGTGTAACTTGAATAACACCAGTGTGGCAGCTAAGTTAGTCACTTTCTTCTGGTAGAAAATGACAAGAATGTCTTAAAATTACATGATTTTTTGTTGCAACGCTTTGTAAGGTTCTTCGTATGCCACAATATTCACTCTCAACATTGTTCAAGTAGTCTATCATCAACTCAAAGTATTGGTGGTTTGATCTAATTGGTCAGTTTCTGGTGGCAGCGCGGTCTGTGTGGCATTTTGGTGACAAACAAAATATTTCTTCCTCTGGAGCACAGGATAAGCAGAGTAGCAACTGCGCCGTGGGCCAGCAACAACCAGTACTAGGTAAAGTACCTGCATGAGGGGTATGGTTAAAATTGAAACTTGCTAGCCATCTGACTGAGCCATCTATATGCTGCAATTCGGCCAAAATGATGTGACTTTTGCAAACAAATACCACAATGATTGATAAATCAGTGAAAAGTCTCCAACAGTAAGGATACAAAGCTTATAAACACCTACATAACAATACGACTATCTCACCCAGTAAACGCATATAGAGCAATCTAATGCATGAAATAGGCACTCACATGATCGAAATTCAAATCAGAACAAATACCCATGAAATTGCTTTCAATTCTGAAAAGGAACCTTGCAGTATGCTCCTTTTGTAAATATTTGTGTTAATTGTTCACTCAGGCATGGTCTGGGTCAGCACATGTGTGTCTTACACTGTGATGTCTCATGCAGATTTCATCGTGCTATTAGAACTCTCTATGGTCACTGATACTCAACATCACCTTTGGCTGTAAGGAACTGCAAAGAAGATCGCTATGGTTCACTACTGCTGGACCTTCAATATGCTAGATTTTCGGTTTGATCTTCTGACAATTGAAGTTGACTGTCTAGGCCATTTCATGCCATTGACTGTTACAAGACTTAACAATGTGTGCAATCTACTAATACATTGCATCTTCAGCAGGCAGCTCATGTTGCCATCTCCAGGATATTTAATGTTTGGGTTTCAGCAATATGATGGGATTTAGTCAATCTGATAAACTGTTGATATAATTATTTAGTCTTATAAGTAGCTACAATTTTATTTTGTTATGCATACAGACTCATTGTCAAGGTCATTGAACAGATTATGGTTGTATTTTCTGCAATTTGAATTTTGATCACGTGAGTGCCTATTTCATGCATTGGATTGTTCTATGTGTTGATAGCTGTATTGTTAGGTGTTTATAAGCTTCGTATCCTTGTTGTTGGAGACTGTATTACTGGCTTATCAGGTATTTGTTTGCAAAGAATGCATCATTTTGGCCGAATTTCAGCATATAGATGGCTCAGCCAGATGGCTAACAAGCTTCAGTTTTAATTATACCCTGCATGCAGGTACTTTACCTAGTAATGGTCGTTGCTGACCCATGGCATAGTTGCTGCTCTGCTTGTCCTGTACTATAGTATGTTCACGTTGAGCTGAACCCTGAAAAACAGCTAAAAATTAAAAGTGGATTTTTTCTCAACAGAGTTAACATTTCTGTCAACCAGATGATTATTGGTAACAGCAAAGGTGTCAACAACAGGCACATACGGTTTGGCTCCATTACAAGTTCAGGAAAGGGCTCTAATGGACACTGTACTTATATGGCTTCTCCATAGGAAATGTATTGTTAAAAATTTGATTGGCCGTAAGTATTATGTCAAACATTTGAACAACAAGATTTGGAAATATTTTTAGCGGGTCAAGCAGTACTACAAATGAGCCAAATTTCAAGATCGTGTGTAATTGCATCCATGAGTTATTAAATGTTTTTGAGGATTCAGCTCAACGCGAACGTACTATAGTTCCAGAGGAAGAAATATTTTATTTGTTGTCAAAAAACCACAGATTGTGTTGCCAATGATTTTGCTGCCAGTTTGAACCAATCATTGGCTGCTGATCTACAGAGAATCATGGAACTGTTTAGTGAGAAGGGGGCTTCATCTTGGCTTTCAGCTTTACCTGTTGACGAGCACGGCTTTGCTTTGCATAAGGGCACTTTTCGTGATGCACTTTGCTTGCGCTATGGGTGGCTTCCATCTGGTTTGCCTACACAGTGCATTTGTGGTACAGGATTCTCTGTGGACCATGCTATGAATTGTCCCACTGGTGGTTATCCCACCCTTAGACATAATGTATTAAGGGACTTTACTGCTGATGCCCTATCAGAAGTGTGTTCTGGTGTGTGTGTGTGGAACCTTCATTACAGACCCTTTCAGGTGAAACACTCACATACTCAACGGCAATTGCTGAGGATGGGGCTCGTTTGGACGTCTCAGCTGATGGGTTCTGGGGTGGCCAATACCAGAGGGCTTTTTTTGATGTCAAGGTTTTCAACCCAACTGCTTCATCGTACTGCACCACTCCAGTGTCTTCACTGTATCGGCGATTTGAGGAGAAACGCAGAAAATATGAGCAAAGGATCAGAGAAGTTGAGATGGGCTCTTTTGTACCGTTAGTGTTTTCCACATTTGGTGGAATGAGTGGGTGTACTAATGTTGTTTACAAACGTCTGACCTATTTGCTGTCTTTGAAAAGGAGTGCTCCTTACAGTAGTGTTATGGACTGGCTACGCTGTCACCTTAGTTTTTCACTGCTGCATTCAGCAATTGCTTGTCTCAGGGGAGCACGCTCCCACAGTGGCTGCCCAGCCAGCCATAGGGCTCTTGACCTTGCTCTGATAGAAGGTCAGGTGCCTTTCCCTTAATCCAATAAAGTTTTTAGTCTTTCTTTTGGCTAGCACTTCAACATCTAGTGCTAGGGGTGGTGGCAAGAGGTGCTGGATACCCCGGGGAAAAAAATTATTTAAAAAAAAACAACTTTTCTGGGCTCCAGTGTTTGCAGGGCACAGATGGGCGCAGCATGAAAAGATTGTGCTGCCACCAGCAAACTGACCAATAAAATCAAACCACTGATACTTTGAGTTGATGATAGACTACTTGAACAATGTTGAGAGTGAATGTTGTGGCATACGAAGATCCTACAAACCGCTGCAACAAAAAAAATCATGTGATTTTAATAGTTTTCTACCAGCTGCACAAAGCGACAAACCTTGGCTATCACACTGGTGTTATTCAAGTTACACTTAGCTTAACACATGACCATAGTTAGGTAGTTGATAGGAGGATATCGATTTTTCGCATTTCGGACCCTACTTTTAGTGGGCTTAATTAAACCATAGATAATAGAGTACTTAAAAGGGATAGGAAACGCAATAACGTGACGTCACAAAATACGTACATTTCTATTGGAATTTCGTGTAGTACGTCACGAACATACTCGTTACGCTTGCTGCGCTTGTATCAAAGAGAAACAAATTGTTGTAACGACAGAATTTTGTAACCAACGACTGTGAAACTTTGCTACAGTGAACTCAAGTAAGTAATCGAGGGAAATAGGATGGTACCAACCCTCAAGGAAGTTATACGCAAAATTATAGGAGATTGAAAGTGAAAAAACGGCCCAAAAATTACTTTAAACCACTTAACTTTCTTCATAAATATATTCTATCCTTTTAACTGTGATAAACCTATTCCTTACCATTTAACAGAGGGAACCAGAGGAAATATCGGAGCAAAACAGGAACTGTTGCTTTAAGAAATGACTAAGTATCTTCCATTTTTTACCAAAAGTTTAAACCACTTGCAGTACAATGCAACGGTAAAAGACTGTGTTGGTGACACGCCTAGCTTACCACAAGATTCGAAAGTGGAACCGGCTATAAAAGAAGCGGTATGGACGAGGCATGAAGGTACTATGAGTGAAAGTATGACAGCGTGTAACAATCACGGTTAATGCGATACGCTTTGTTACAAAATCTACGGTCTGAATTCTCTCGCCAAAATCTCTCACATAGGCCTAAATACTTGCTGTGGTCTGTTGGATTACTATTTACACTGCTTAGAACACTAATTCCCATGCTTGAGCACAAAACTGTCTTGTCCTTTCAAGTCACGCATAACGGAAATCAAACCGAAAATCGCTTGCGTTTCCTATCCCTATACTAGAGATTTCCAACTAAATTAAATAATTATCATTCCATGCATTCATTGGTATGATAAATATTCTTCTATTTTTCAGGGTCATTTTAGTGTAAATCCCACCTCAATTGGTGGTTCCTATCAAAAGATATAAGCAAAATAAGCTGACAGTGTGATGATTTTTGTGTACAGTATTTTCAATGCTTTTTACATATATCGCATGGCACCAAACACAATATTCAAAGTGTCATAAATCTAGATAGGAAACTAATAATGACATGAAATTTTCATCACATAACTATTTTATGGAGAACAGTATATGAGCTAGGTAAAACCTCTCAAGAGTGACCACTTCTTTGTAGACTGACCACTCAGAATATTACATGAATAAAGCAAGTCATTCACAAATAAAACTGTGTGTATTGTGTAATACTAAGTATACACAGGTACCTAATGCATTTTCAAGGATAACTAACTAGAAAAATCAGTAATACTATATAACATGGTAAGTACTGGCATCACAAGTCACAATTAGCAAATACTTCGGAAACATGACAATCAGATAACAAAATGTAAGACTAATATTAATAGATTTTTTTGGACACTGTTCAGCTTTATGTCACATTGTAAGCACTCAGGTTAGTAATTATTATATAACACAATGACATCACTATACTACAAAGAGAAATTATAAATAGTTTCTGATCAAAATTACAATCACTGAAGCTGCTATAAAATGGATCAAAACAACAGTAAATACACCAGAATATAACACCAGGTAAGTGTGAAGCCATATAAGGTTGGTATCACATGCCAGTCTCTACTTTGAAAAGATTATGCTCAACCTTGAACCTTATATTGCAATTCTGCGCAAGACAACAAACTGCTCACCTTCAAACTATACTTGCATCGATGCAGAAGGATGCCTTGAAGCCCAGGGTGGTCGTAATGCTGAAATCTGAACAGTGTTAGATGGCGATTTACCTTTAAAAGGTCCATATTTTTGTCATAATCCAACGTCAGTCGTCCTCCAATCAAAAAACACACAGCAAAATCGAAATCAGCATATACGGTTTGCCCAGTACCACTTTCTTCGTCCTCATCTGCCATAGATTCAAGCGGAAACACTCGGAAACTTTGGCTATCACCGGTGCCGTATTCTTCCAATTAGACGTACGTAATTATTTGTATGGGATTCCTATGGGGATTTTTATTTCTCAAACTTTGATTTGACATATTTCAATAAATACCGCATAGATGGATTACCGCATCCAAAGCTCTATCAGTCAAAGCATTCCTACAGAGAAATCTTAAGTCCTGCCCAACTCAAATCAAATTGAAATGTTATAATGCCATGATAAGACCAATCTTAGAATACGCCAATCCTGTCTGGTCCCCTCACATCAGAACAGAGATTGATAAGCTTGAACGAGTACAGAGGCAATCTGCCAGATTCATTATGGCTGACTTCTCGCGTTTCAGCAGCGTAACTAACATGCTCATTGACCTTAACATTCCCAGCTTAGAACACCGCAGACAAGTATCTAGTATCACCCTCCTCTACAAAATTGTTCATAATCTCATTGATATATCTCCAGTTGATTTAATCCCTGTCACTTCTAACACCAGAGGACATGATCAAAGATTTCATCATATCTATGCAAGGACCAATCAGTACAGTAATTCATTCTTCCCTAGACTGTGGAATTCACTCCCACCTGACCTAATCCAACAACAATCATTACAAATTTTTAAGTACCAACTGAAATTATTATTACTTTCCCCTACCAATCAGTAATCCCATAATCAATCATATTGTAAAACATTTTGTATGCATGTTTCATATGTGCGTTAATCCTCAAACTGAGGCTGCACATTTTTGGAAAATAAAATAAATAAATAATAATAGATTTTAACCCAGTAAAGTGCATTACGAAGTACAAAGCACTGACTACCATTGATTGGAACGGCAGCTTGTGAAACATTTATTGAAGGTTTAAGTAGCAAAAATATGTGTGAAAAATTGGTTGGTTGGAAATCGCTACCTTTACTCTATTATCTATGTTAAACCATAGATCCTTTATACCCCATGATTAAACCATGCATTGGTGGCGCTGAAGTAATCAAATGAAGCCTTACAAGGCTAATGGGACATCATATTTGTGGCCATGCGTGAAACAACACGGAAAACTAGTAGAATAGTCTCGTGCCCAGACCCCACCCACTGCGCTGCTGAGTAGGCCTGTTCAACGCAGTGGGTGGGGTCTGGGCACGAGACTACTAGTAGAACAGCTTCGAAATATTGAAAGAACCAACTCTATTAGACTGTTTTTTTTTTCCCGGGCTTGATGGACTGCCCTTGCCTACCACCCCCAGCACATAAATGGCCTGTGCTGGACAAACCGGGACTTTCTTAGTCCGTCAGGCTACTATTGCTGATACAAGTAACGATATTCACGTACTAACTTCATTACCTTGTCAAAACTGTGGTAACTTCACGGTGAACAACACCAGCTATCATTAGTCTCGAGATTAGTCTCGCGTGGCCAGACCCTTTTTTGGAGGGTTTCGTTTTGTACAGACATCCTACAGATCACGTGATCACTTTTAAACCACAAAAATGATGTTACACCGGAAACACTGGTCGAGTCCGTAAGTGCCTATAGGCGTTTTTTGCGTTCTTATTACTGTGCACTGTTTAAAGAATAAGAAGCGTCTGAAACTTCTGTCTGACACCCCTGTCTGACACGGTGAAATGGTTGATTAAGGCAAGGATGAATGCATATGACAGGTAAACTTTTAAGATATTAAATGTGTGCACTGACACACCAACTACATCACACCACTGCAATTTCTATACCTTTGAACAGAGCATAGCCTTGACATCCTGGTGGCCAACACTGAGGCTTAGCAACTATTAGTGCAATGCCATGTAATACAGAGCGTGCATTGATTTTGGGGTTATGCAGTTGGCAATGTAATTTTGTACAGTAACAGGAATAACAATCAACTGTACTCACAAAATAAATTAATCGGGCCATTCAACATGCAATTAATTCTAGTACCAGCACTGGTTTCAGGATACTGGGAGGCTTACATGTGCAGTAGGTTGAGAAGTCTTGTGATTTTGCATGACCACTTAACGATAAGGTGATGTTTAATTGCGATCAGCTAGTCTAACAGTTCAATACTGATCCAAATGTCAGTCAATCAGTTCACCCACAACAAGCCAATTGTAACTTTAGGGAATTAGCAAATGGCCAAGTTAATTTGAATATGCGCTCAGCACCTGTACACTCTATTTGTAAAGTCTACATGCTGAGTGGCTGGACCATATATTTTATGCATAACTGTGGCCACTGGGTATTGGATATGCAGAGGAGGTAGGACATGATGTCATGATAATTGCGTGATGTGGGCCGTACTGTACATTTTGCCAATAGAATGTAGTTCTAGTTCACCTTAAAGTTTAGTGTTGTAATTGTCAAAAATGATAATTTACTAGTGTAGAAATTGTTTTATCTTTATTAAGCTCCAGTGATCTTATGGTGAGTTTTGCAATAGTGCATCATTCAGACTTGTGTAATTGCTCATTATACTAGTTACCGTTAAGAGTTAATGTAATCGACCTCGGTGTCTACAATGATGCTAGAAGCTTGGTACATTAGTTTTCCATTATATAATTGTCATCAGAATTCAATTAAATTATGTAACTTTTCACTGAAATCACATGCGCTATGACATCATGTCCTACTCCCCTGTTAGACATGCATGTGGGAGTTCCACTGCGGGTGTGGCAGACTTTTCTATCACAAGGGATCTCGTCCTGCACCAGCGATACTGCGTCAGGTTATGGTTGTGCCAGGTCCAGTTCTTCAGATCCATTACACAGCTATTGTTGACTGACAGACCGTTCAGGGTGTGTGCGCAATCGAAGGGTTGCAGGTTCATTGCTTGGTTATGCCCAGTTTCTGTTGTTGTTTCCTTAAGCAAGAAAGTTAACTCACATTGCTCCAGTATATCCAACTGTATAATAGAGGACCTGGTGTCAACTGGAGAAGTAGCCTGCACTGCTGTAACATCAATGGGTACCTGGGGAAGCAAATACCAACCGTTCATGCCTCATATACAGGTGAAGGCCAAGGTGGGACTTCATGCACACACCTTCACTTGTGAGACATGGTATAGCCTCCTGCAATCCCCTGGAGGATATGCCAGCACTGACTCCTAGCACCTGATTAATGCACTCTGGGTAGGCGTGACCATACCAGCATGGTAACCACCTTTGCTTTGTGTAGCGTGTATGTGTGTGTGTTGTGCATGGATGTGTGCGTGTGTGTGTTATTGTTGTGCTATCATGCCTGCTTGGAATCACACAATGTATTTTTCAAACCAGAGCCACTGTGAAACCTAGGGTGTGGAGCATAACTGCTGTCAAAGAGAAACTTGGCTTTGAAATATGCTACAACATTCTCTTCCTGCATGCAATACTTGGATGTGACACAACACCACAGTTATATGACACTGGGAAAGGTAAAGTCCAGTAAATACTTTCAAATGCAGGCTAAAGTGTTCAGTGCAGTAGCATCTACACCAAATGACATCGTGGCTGCAGGAGAGCAAGCACTAGTGGATTTATACAGTGGAAGTCCAAAGGAAAGATTAAACTCTCTACGCTACAAGTGTTTTTGTGAATAGGTAGCTAAAAGTACTACAGATGTTCTTCCATAAACTTTGCCACCTACTTCAGCTGCTGCTAAATATCACAGTTTCCGTGTATAATTCCAAACACAAGAGTGGAAAGGTGATGCCAGTGAAATGCAGCCAACTGCATGGGGGTAGAAAGACTATGATGGAAAACTGATGCCTGTGCTAACTGATCTATCACCTGCTCCAGATAAACTGTTGAAAATGATTAGATGTAACTGCCACACTGACTGCAGCAGCATGAGATGCACTTGCAAGAAATACAAGGTGAAATGCTCTTCTGTTTGTGGCAACTGCAAGGGAACAGGCTGCACCAACTCAGATACCTCAATCCATGAAGAAGATGATACAGATACCACTGAACACTGAATGAAAGCGAAACTTACCATTTATATACACTAGATTTTCCCCTACCACTGCCATGGTTAACGTGTGTCATTGTGTATGTACCTAACTTAACTTGTACAATGTCAGGTTTCGAGTTGTAAAGAATTAAATCCATCTTCATTACAATGGAGAATGAAAACAACCAAATTGTATATAAAGCTATGCTATTTCTCAGTTTCCATGGTAACACATGCACCTTCTAGTCTTCATCATGACCCTCTGTTATGAAAATAGTCCCTTGCCATGGGAAAAATATCATTAGGCAAGCAATAAATAACTTAAACCAAAATTCAATTAAATGCGTGGGCGGGACTAAATAATATTACTTTTGACCAATAAAATGTTGATAACTTTAGAACAGATTAAGCTATGGATACCAAACAAGTGTCATCTTGTTCCTTATAGTGAGAGCAATCATTTGATACCAAATATAAATAATGTATAGCTGAAATAGAAGCACAAATCCTAATTTTTTGCTAAAAATGGCAAAAAGGTCACTTTCCCCTTATGGGATTTTCCAGGACTTTAGATATGTTATAGAGCACTTTTTTCTGTGCTAGAAACTGTTGAAACCATTTGTGTTGCAATTAGTTAAAGGTTGACCCCCTTCTTTCATAAAATTACTGGACTAATTTGACTATTCTTTCTGGTGTGATTAGTTTCAGTTAGTGTTCTACTGACAATAATGACACAGCACCACTATTAATATCATCATAGTGTAGTCATGATCGAAGTCATGATGGCTTGGCAGAGGCAGATCCAAGGTTTGGAAAGGGGGTGGGGGAGGGGGCACTAGGGTAGCAGGTATATGGAACAGGGAGGGCTGCTATTCCACATGTTTCAGGACCAAAATTTTTTATGTGCATTGCACAAATGTCTGCTTTCTACAAGAGCTGTATGAGTAGTTCAGCTAGTTATTAATTATTATACTTAGGAACCTTCCGGAATATAGGAAGCTTATACTTATTTACGCCACATGGGAAATTTTAGATATTGCATACAATACAGACATATAGTTGACTATACCTAAATATGTATGATAATACTCATGCACACGCACACACACACACACACACATAGAAGTACGTGCACTGCAGTGGTGGCTAGCCACTGAATCATTTCAATCTATAAGATGATATTCCACTAATCAACTTCAGTAGTCGCTTCTGGTGAATATTCATTTCTATCCCAAGCTCTTCTAAATCCATTTTAGTGTATGACAAAAGAGTTTTGCCATTGATGTTATTTTGCTGAAATGTGTCCTTGTATTGTCCAAGGTTCATCTTATCAAGTACTCGGAGTACACTATCAACATCAAGGGACCTCAAATAAGTTCTGTTTTCATCTGGTGATGTTGGGGATGACAAGTCTTCAGAGCCTTGCTTCCCAGGAGGTGTTGTTAGCTGTGATACACTCGGCCATGAGTTTGGAACACTACAAGGGCTAGTTGTTGGTTGATTTATTTGAATCGGAGGTCTCAGTTTAAAGTGAAGTTTTGGAGTTACCAAGTTTTGCTTGGTAGTCACAACCGCCCCCATGTGTGCAAATGCATCCTCTGGCCGTTCTAAGTCATATACGTGAATGGTGCCATCATCTTTTATCATTTCTTCATAGAAACTCTGCTCATCATTATCAGTGAGAAGCATGCTACTCTCAACCATGGATAGGTTAAAAGTTTGATAAACTCTTTTCACTGTGTCATAAATGGGTGCCATACTAATGTTGGGATTATCTGAAATTTTGATCTCGATTGGCATTGCAGTGAGGATCTCCAGCAGTGGGTAATTCAACTCACCATACACATCAGTGGTACATATGCAACTGTGCAAAAATTTACACTCCAGAAATGTAAACTCCATCCCAGTATGAATGTGGGAGAACGTTTCACTTCTCTCCTTATCACTAAACACCATAACAGAATTTGGAAACTGATTGATGTGCTCGACATATTCTATTAGGTACATTTTAGTGTCAGATGGGTTTGTAGAAAAACCAGCTGCACAGGATAGCTCTAACTTAATTTTTCTTTTACTCAAAGTTGTACATTCAAGCGTCCTCTTCTTTCCATGGCCAGTTATTCGCTTTGGAAAGATCAGTTCATCTGCCCTCAAAACAGTTTGCTTGTTTGTTTTGTATGGTGTGAGTACCTTGACTACCTTCGGTAAGTCATCTGTCCTGTTTAGCAAGTCATCCACTGTTTTATAGTAATAGGACTTCATTAGATGTTCTTTGGCGTTGCTCTGATAAGGTGAAAACTGTAGGGAGCAATTTAAAGGAATGTGGTAAGGATCAGTTTCACACTCCGTTACTGCTATCACAGCCTGAGTTGTCTTCTTAAAGAACAGTATGAGTTCCATCCCTTCTGACATACTGAAGTCTTCCGTCAATCCATAGTGACCCTCAGTGACAGAGACTAACTGGGGAAGTGGGTACTTGTCCAGGAAAGTTTCCAGCAGGTACGATTTTGTCTCTCCAGTAACAACTGCTAATGATTTACTACAAGTAGTGGTCTTACTACCAACTGCCATATCAATGTATTGCTCAGTTGGTATGGTAGGAATCATTCTGTAAACTTGTGCACTTTGATCACTATAAGATGAATATTCTTCACTAACCTGCACATAGTATACACACAAGTTAGAGTGGCATTGTAATATGCACAAAGTCTGGTTGGAGCATTACATATTATTATTGAGACCACTTCAACTAAATCTTATGTTCTCAGGCCAAACCCAGCCAAGTACAGGGTCGGTAGGTTAGGAAAATTAAAATTAATATACTGATTAATTTTTGCTAGCTGAAGAGTGATTTTGCCAGTCAAATGGTAGCTAAGTTATGAGATATCGAGTGTTCCTTACTGATGAGCTTAAAAGGTAATTTGCTAACCCTTTGTGACGTTATCAATACTTGCAAGGTGATCAGTCACGTGTGAACATAAGCATTTTGCACAGAAAAATATAGGGTTAGTTGGGCCCAAGAAGTAAAAGATTTAGTTGAAGTAGCCTGAATAATCATACAATATATGGTAGTACTGAATAGTAGGGATCATAGATATCACCCAAAAAAACTTTTTCTTCATAAAGTATTAGCTAAGTATAACCAAGCTCATAATTGTCTTCAGAGTATAACCCTCCCAACAAACTTCTATAAAATTAAAATTAAAATTACTGAATTTTCTGCTAACTGACTAACTACATCCGCCTTGATTCCTCCAGCCAAGTATAACTTGAGGCTATAGGATTGATTTCCTCACTGTTCGACATTGCTTCGATCCAAGATATGCCTTTTTGCCAACCACGGCAGCTACAATACATGCATCATGGACCTACCTTTGTGTCCCATTTCTTTCTCCACAACTGCATAAGTGTTGGTTCGTGGTAACGCATGGTATGACTTCAGTACTTTATTTTCCATAGTGTGACTGAATCGATAAAGAAGCACTTCTTATGTTATTCTTCATTTGTTTATGTTGTGTAAAGGGTAGAACATAGTTGGAGCTGAAGCAAAATGGCCACTTCATAACTGATAGTCAGAGAGTGTGTTCGACTATAATTTCTGTAGTGACTGGATTGATTGTAGAGACAATTCTCATGCTGTTCTTCATTTGTAATGACGGGAGGAACATAGCTGAATAAGAAGCAGAATGACGACTCACATTTTCAATCACTGATAATTGGGGTGACCAGTGAATATGTCTGGTGCCACTCTTTCTTTTTGAAGCAAACTACGTTACTGCAAAAAAGTAAACAAACAAGTGTACAGAAAAAGTAGAAATGTTACATTTGAGTGGGATCACAGATAATAAAAGCATGAAATCCTGCAGCTATACTAGGTGACATGTAACACCTCAATCATACCTATATTGACAGGATAAGGTACAAATTAAATGTACATCACCAAAAAAATGTGAGTACTATAATTGGTATTTCTAACAGTCTGTTCTGTCCTCTCAACCCCTACTATTTAACAAGTGTAAGGAAAATTACATTTTAATAGGAATCACAGATAAAAAAGGCAATGAAACCAAGGAGGTCATCTACACCTACAACTATACTAGCTGATTATTTTTTGCTCTAAGATCATTCCAGTGTAATGTGTTCCTGTAATGTGTGAGACATACCATTAAATGTTTACATACTTACAGTTTTAGGGATTTCTTGCTCCACGACTGATTTTTCAGTTTCACTTCGTTTTGTGTTCTAAAATTATATAACACACTCACTTATGCATGTTTATGAAGTATTGTGCTTGTATGTGTATGCGTGCATATGTGTTTGTAGTAGGTGGGCCTGGGTGAGTCCAAGCATCCATTCATTTGCTATCGCTGTAATGAACAAGAGACGGAAGTATTGTATACCTTGTAGTGCAGTATTTTCATTGTGAAAAATCATTTGATATTGAAATATTCACCAAGTACATCACATGATCCAGATAGTCTTCATTTCTATTTAACACATAGCATCACATTTTAGGTAGGGATACAGGCAATTGTGAGAGAAGCATGATTTGGGATTGAGCCTGTCCACTAACATATTTTGCTGGCCTAAAGTGATGGGTACAAGGTGAATCAATGAATTCAGTGCAATTGAGCCATATGATCATCTCAGAAGTCAAAGAGTTGTGAGTTGAGTTAAAGAGAATAAAGACAGTAAAGTATAATAAGTCAGTTGTCACATAATGTTTCTAGCTGGCTTCTATATCATTTTTGTAGTAGACTATATAGTAAAATAAGTTGCAGGAATAGCAGCATAGTGTCTACAGTGGGACCTAAATGATGGTACTCAATGCTACTAATGGTCAACACTGCAATTAGAGCACTTAGCACTTCAATAGAAGTAGGTTACCCCACTGTCTGCTAGGGTTTGGTCTGTGGTCACCACCAAACTATCAACAAATTAATCAACGTTTACCACCAAACCATCATCAATCCATCTAATTACATGCCAATGTCTTTGAATGGCTGCCCTCCAGCTGGCTAGCCAATAACTGCGTTCAATTATTAGTCACGTGCAGTACTTCAGACTCGTTCGGTTAACCGAGTGTCCGGATGTTTGGGGTCCGGATAAACGAGGTCCTACTGTAATTAGCTAGGTAGATACATTTATGCAATTTTAAAACAGTAATTTAAAGCCAATGGATGTAGAGTCCCTAAGAATGGACTAGCATTTTGTGATAATTAGTTCAATGTGGGTAGGTGTGCTCTATTGTGCATGTGTGGATGGGTGCATACATGTGTGCACGCGTGTGTGCGTGCGTGTGTGTATGCGTGTGTGTATGCGTGTTAGGTTATTCATGATGTTCACTTGAGGAAGGCTGTGCTTTAAAGATGCTCTGTGGGATGTACTATTGAAGCGTGGTGTGCCCCCAACAATGTTGAGTATCACCTGATCTTTCATGAGGGAATGAAAGCTGGGGTAAGGGTGATAGATGCTGTTACCAATAGATTTGAAGTTAGGAATGGCTTGCGACAGGATTGTACAATGGCACCAACTCTCTTCAACTTGTACTCTAATGCGATGGTATCCGTGTGGTAGGGGTGTGCAATACCAGGATTTTGATTTCGATATGATATCGATAGATAATTAGTAAAATATCACAATATTGATTCGATTTTGATAATTAATTAAATAGTGTGGGCAGATTAAATACGTGGGCGGTTGATATTTATAGATTTGCTTTAAATGCAATAGATCTACTAAAACCATTATGTAGTACTACTAACAAGCCTAGAAAACCGGTAGATAAATTTTTTAGATGGCTAAATTGCACATAACTGACCTTTATTTCTAGCACAATTGTGCAATCACAGACCAAAATACTGTAAGTTTATCTAAATTTTCTCGATATATCGATAATCGATAAAATACCGAGATCAGCATTTGCAATATCGAATTCGATACAATAATAATACCGGAAAATTATTGCGATGTCTATAAATTTTCGATATATTGCACACCTCTAATAATGGGTGAAGGTCCAGGTGGTTCAGGTGCCCACTGTGGGGCATGGCACAGTTTTCTGTAGGTTACTAGTCCTACCCCAGTAGGATTTGCTTGTGTTGACTCATAGCACCTGAGTAATGGTCCACTGGGTAGGCATGACCCATGGCAGCAGCTGAAGGCTTTGCTATTTTACTGCTTTGTGTGTGTATGTGTGTACATGTGAGTGTGAGAGCATGTGTGTGTGATGCATATTTACGTACCTGAATTACGGTGATTTCTTCTGAGCCTAATGTTTCAGCAGCTGGTAATGGCGAACTGGTATTAGTGAGACTGAAATTTTGTGCAGTCAGTTTGGGAGAAGAATGCTGCCACACTGAAATACTTGCTCGCTGATCCATGTCACTCTCCTATAATGACAACATGATCTCATCATTGCTCTACATGTGGGGTAACTCACTGAAAGACACTGTACTTTTCTTTGCAGTGGCCGTGGTTTTATCGGTGGTATTTCTAGCTGCTTAATCTGTTGTGTCACATCTGGTGATTGAACAGTCTTCTCATCAGCAGAAGATTTGTTGTCATTTGCACTCTAAACATTCATCAGTATCAGTAAAATTCACTAGCTTGTACATTAGAGATATACCACAAATATCCATGCTTGGTTACAATATAATTATAGTGGGGCTCCCTGATCACTGTGTAAAAAAAAGTTTCCTGTCTAAACCTGCCCAACTGGATAATTCTAAAATAACAATCCTACGATCAAGCCACCTGTCTATATATGCAGTAAATCATGTGTAAAAATGTCACACACATTTGTGACTATGCATGCAAAGCAAGTCCCAATGTATTCACAATATGTTAGTGACACTGACAATACAATTGAAGATTCATCATTGAACTTGCTACTTTCCTAAAGGATAGAAAATTCTAATCCATGAAAACAGTAAAATTTTGTGCATTGGAATTTCTAGTTTTAACAATTTAAACTTCATTCCATGAATATAAGTAAATGTAGGCATGTAGATGATCTAAGTAAGACTACATGTGTGTGCCAGTTGACAATACCACATACTAATGCTTTGGTTTGACGAGGTATGATCAAGGGTTTGTGTGTTGGTAACTCTTTAATAGAAGTCTTGTTCTCATCTGAGTTTGGAATATCATGACTAGATATCACATAACGACCATCCATTTCCATTGTGTCCTGTTGGGTGCAGCAATTAATTGAAACACATGAAACTATTGAACACAAGAATGTTGTAATTCTTCAAATTCATAAAGTCTACTGCAAGCATTGGTACATTTAATTGGATGTAGTAATTCTGCAATTAATTTCATTTTGTTGTCACAGGAAGTACAGAACACTACAGTATACCATGAACCGGGTAAGTAGAATTCTAGGAAAACGGAAAGCGGGAACGACCAGTGGAAAATGCCTGATGAAGGTTATCATGTCAATATACGGGTTAGATTTTACAGCATGATGCTTCTTTGTAACATTGTTGGACCCTTTCGCACTGTTCCACTAAAGTAATCGAAACTCTCTAATAGAGCAGTCACCGTGCATTAAAATACTCTACTAGAACAATCAAGAATGTTTTGTAAATTTTGCGGACCTTTAAACCTGTGAATGATGGAGCAACTATGGCTGGCAAAGATTGGGTATGTAGGCTAGCTAAGTCACCCACACTGACTGTTAACTGTTCCTTTAAAACTATAAACATTTTAAAAGATTCAACACTGAAACATGCTTGAAGAAGTTTGTAAAGTATTCTAATTATATAGACTGAAGACGGTGACTATATAGGCTATGCACTTACATGCAGCTTCCCGATAAGAGTTATGTATGATAAGGTATGCTGTTAGCTTGCTTGTCAGCTCCAAGACGTGCATTGCTGGTCTCATATGACACACACTAGCTACGTATATCATCAACACTATTTTAAAAACTGAAAAAAATATACTTGAAGCCATACAAAAAATTCAACAATTAAGAGATTTACAAAGTACTCTAATTAATTGACAGTGTTTACATAAAGATGTGAGAAGGTGTATGGCTGCAACCATATGCTGCAACCTTGTCAAGATAAAAGTTAGGTATGTGGTAGATACAGTATGTGTCAGGCTGAGGTGACTCCAATGAAGAGGCTGAGGATTGCCAGCTATAGTACAATGATTCACAAGCTTTCAATACTGGTGAGATACACGGTTTGCAAAACATTCTGTGACTGCTCTATTAGAGTATTTTGATGGATGGTGACTGCTCTATTAGAGAGTTTCGATCGTTTTAGCGGAACAGTACGGAGGGTCCAACAATGTTACAAAGAAGCATCATGCTGTAAAATCTAACCCTTATATTGGCATGATAACCTTCATCAGGCATTTTCCGTTGGTCGTTTCCGTTCCCGCTTTCCGTTTTCCTAGAATTCTACTTACCCCCATGAACCTAACTGTGCCAATAAGTTATGTAAACATTTCCATTTAAGTACACAAGTCTCATTTTTACTATATTTGGTATGGTTAAGGTTGACGTTGTTATATAGAAGTGAAGAGTATTGTTTTATCCCATCACACAGGTATCCTCTTGCAACAAATCTCTTGCTTAATTATGTACACTATTCATCACAAAAAAATCTGGCAAGACTACGAATTCAAGGAAACATCTGTGTGTGTGTGTGTCTGTGCGTTTTATATATAGACAGCTTCATGAACTGGCCATTGGTAAATGTATGGTTGTATGAAATAATGCCACACACCAGAAGACTAACTACGCTGCTTCAGTCAATCTTGGAAATCAGGCAATTCGTGAGATGGCAAAGCTAGCCAAAGAGTATGTGTGTATGAGTGGGGGTACTGCCTAAGCAGTTTACTTTTATGACTACATATGGATGACCTTCCCTTCATGCAGGGTGCAGACATTACTGCAAAGCTTGTATAGCAGGTAGTAGTCAAAATCTTGGCATCAAAACACATACCAATGAATTTGAGAAAATTCCCTCTATACATTCAACCAATAGCATGACATTTCAATGGCTTTTAATTACTCTCGACTATCTTGTTGATGTCCATATTTGGTTATGTGTACCTATTATGAATACTCAATGTGGAGGGATATTCCAAACACTCATTACCATTATATATTGATCACACAATATTCAGAAGTTCATTGCTTTTATTGGGAAGCTGGTGAAGCATTTGGTAATTACCTTTCAGCAAAACAGTTGCTGTGCATGCACTGCATCAAGTTATTTTTATACCATAGTCAACCAGTTAACATTAGCTAGTAGCTACGTATACCTATAAGCTTATGCCATATGCATCATGCCATGTTTTGATTCTGGATGAGATTCTGAAAAGTCAAGTAGCTACATGTGTTTCTATCCACCAGTCAGACTGAAATGAAGGAAAAAATCTCATCATGATCAGAGATGTGGTGTATGCATACCACATTTCAAGTTAACGCTGCCCTAGCAATTCAACGAACGTAGTCTGCTCTCAGGCCTTTTAAAAAATCCATGAACATCAGATGAAGTGTTAAAATTTGATAATACACGATCTATGTCTATGTAATGTCCTCAAAGGTCACGCGCGACCAGCTATACAGATACGCACTATGCAGCGGTGTTGCGGGTAGCTACAACATGTAGATTCTGCATGCATTACCAGTTGCCCTTAGTGATAGGTACAAAACGTATAGCTAACACCACAGGATTTTCAACTCGATCCCTTGTACATGAAGCAGATCACCACTGAACTATTAAAATTCGTACTCAATGTTTTGGGTAACTAAACGTATAGTGTGCATGGTCTGAACCTTTTTATTGCTCAAACTAGTTTCTTCTCTATCAGATCCATTCACTTGCCAATGCTCCACTGCCTGTCACAAGTGGTAGAGTACGAGCTAGAGTAAGACCCCTCCCATTTATTGATACCGTGTTATCCAAATGAAAACGGAGGATAGCTACGTAAACTAGGGAAAAATTTCCTTGTAGTCATCAAAGATTAATGAGATCATAATAGTTTTTCATGGTATATAGCTAGTTGGAAGCCTCACAAAATATTAAAATGTGTGTACTAACTATAATTGCATGAATTTCAGTTTGCAGTGTCTATCTCATTTGATTCTACACAGTAATAAAAGTAATTATAATAATTTCCTTACTTAAAGTAGTAACAAATGTAAATGCTCACACCATACAATAAATAAACTTTATGCTAAAGTCTGCATTGTTTTCAGTGTTTCGTAGGCACCGCCCTCATATTTCTTAGCTGAAACAGTGCCATCAATCAGTTTAATCAATCGTTTTTGGTGAATACTTTTGGTCACACCTAAGTCTTCTAAGTCGGATTTTTCCAGGCAAACAAATATTTCTCCATCGATTTGCTGCTCCCCAAAGCTTTTCTTATACTCTCCAAGATTCATGTTTTCCAACAGCTGAAGCATGTCAGCCAAAGTGTAAGACTTTAAGTAAGAAATATTATCTTCCAGATTGGAGGAAGTAGAAATGTCAGACATATTGCTATGGACTGAAGGACTTGCATTGATGGTATTAGCTGCAGAAGGTGAAGGCTGTGCAGGAGTTGATTGGGTCGAATTTGAGACATCAGATGCAGCAGTTAACAATGTACAATCATCCTCCCTTGAGTCTGTGGACATTGTGGGCAGTTCAGGAAGTGGATCGGAAACATGATAAGGACTTTCATATTTAACAAGTTCATCTCTAGGAGGAAGTGGTGGTCCTGGTTGAGCTATAGGATGGAGTGATGAATAACGCTCATTCTCAATGCCATCTGTTTCACTGGTGGTCAAGTGTGCAGGAATCTGGTCATAAATAATATTAGGCTTTTCCAGGCTATAAATATGTAAGGTACCATCATCCTTCAGAACCTCTTCATAGAGCTGCTGCTGGGCAATGAGCTCGCTTGTACTTTGACTTGGGAACATGCTTTTTTGGATTAAAGATGGCCTAAAATTTTCATATGTACGCTGAGTCTTACTAAAGATGGCAGACATGTCAAAGTTGTCGTGTTGTATGCACTCGACTTCAATGGGCATTGACATGGGTAGATCCATTAAAGGATAGTCCATTTTTCCAAACACATCAGTGGTACAGATGTAACTCTGTAGTGGCTTAGGTTCTTTCAGAGTGAGAACTGTCCCAGTATCTATGCAGAATGACTTCTTGTTTGCTATTTTGTCATTGAAAACTTTTACAGAAATCGGAACTTCTTTGATAAAGTGAACAAAATCTTCAAGGTACATTTTAACATCACCAGGATTAATAGAAAAATCACCTGCACAAGTAAGCTCCAACCTTTTAACCTGTCTGTCATTGTTGAGACATTCCAGTACAGTTTTAAATTTTTTACTTGACACTTTTCCAGGAAATATCAATTCACCAGTTTGTACAGATGATTCATCAGATTTTCCTTTGTAAGACTTGCACACTCGCATCACTTTGGGTAACTCATCTTTCTTAAAGCTATTAAGCACGTCATCAACTGTTTTATAGTGAAGTGTCAAGTCTACAGACTTGTATTGATGAGGAGCAAATTGAAGAGAAGAGTTCAACGGAATGTGGTAAAACTCTGAACCTCTTTCAGATGAAGCGATAACAACTTGTGATGTTTTCACAAAGAAGAGTACCAACTCTTCACCCTCAGACATGGTGTGCTCCTCAGTTGCTCCCAAGTGACCAGTACACACACGCACTAACTGGGGAAACTGAAACTCCTTACAAAATGTTTCCAAACTGTACGGCTTTGAGGTCACTTTGCAAACACTTTGCAGCACATCACTACTATCATCAGTTATCTCTTCTAGTGGAACAGTGTAGATGTAGGCAGGAGGAGGTGCAGGAGGGGGAGGACGTGAGATTGCTTTAACGTCTGCCTTTAAAGGTGTCGGTATTGGAGGTTTATGCTTTGTGGAAGGTGTTGACAAGGAAGATGTTCGAACTTTTGATGAGGAAGTTGGACTCTCCTCATCAGTTAGTGATTGACTTTTCATTAGTGATCTCCTCCTCGTTTTGGGTAGTGGAATAGGACCAACTTTTTTAATTGATGTGCGTGGTAACACTGGTGGAGGTTTACTTACAATAACACAGTAGTCTTGTGAATCATCTTCAGCCTTATGCTGTGGTGTGTCATTAGATGGTGGAACCCAGTCATGTACATCTTCATATTCATTCATTTTGATGCTATAAAGATAAATGAAGGTATACATAATATGTGACTTAATTTTTATTTAATTACTAGTGCAATAAAAAAAATTAAAACATGGGAATAGAGATTGCTGAAAAAAAAGTAAAGAAACAAGAGTCAAACAAGCCAGCATGTTAAACACACAGAGATCTCTATTTGGACTCAATGGATATGGTAGAAACTAAGGGAAAAACAGTAGTTTTTCTATAAATTAGGGGCTTGAGTTTAACCAACTAAATGCACTGTAGTCATCATGATTCCTAAAATGACACCAGACCCCTACTCTTACTTGGTAACTAGCGCTTACTGTTAATACAGATAAGACTGGGAATGTTTCTGTATAAAATGTTGTTTACTCTGTAAATAAAAGTTAAAATCATTGACCATTACGAGAGGTAAAGGGGGACAATGGGTCACGTGTACCATGCAGCGTTACTATTTATAGCTATGCATGTGTGCACTCAATTCAAGGCACAGATGAAAGTATTGGAGTTGCAGATTCTATCCAGCTCTATCAGTTGAATAGCAGCCCATCATGCCGAAAACACCCACCCACCCACCCACCCATGTGGACATACATGCATACACCCAGTAACCCAGGACTATCAGGGTGCAGTGAAGCTGCTTGACCAGAATGATGCTCGCTACTTAATAGCTATGGTGATGAGATCACGTCATTAATGCAGAATGCTGTGCACTAACTTTGTCAGGCACTTCAATCAGCCACGTTCTGGGCTGCCCAATGTTTTCCCAAATTAGGTCAATCATGCACCTGAGCTTGAGTAAGCTTGGCTAATGCAATAAGATGTTAATGTTTAATTAAGTCCAAATGGAGATCTCTGTGTGTTTAACATGCTGGCTTGTTTGACTCTTGTTTCTTAACTTTCTTTACTTTTCTTCAGCAATCTCTATTCCCATGTTTTAAAACTATTTTTACACAACTTTTTATCACTAAACATGGATACCTAATATGATAATTAGAAGTGCTGGTGGTGTTTGATATTACTCAGTATCAAGTCAGTCATCATGTACATTAGTAGTTAGCTAGTACTATTGGTGTTCAACACCAGTGTTCAACACCGATGTATTGTTTCCTTACTATTGAATGTATACTTCGTACTATAGCATGGTGTGGGGGGCTTCAGTTAGGTGATCACTACCCAGGGGTACACAACAATATTGCTCTGTATATACTGTGGTTAATAAAATGTAGGTAATGATAAAGTTTACAAATGAACGTGTTAATGTGAATAGAATGGATACTTATCAACACATATTAACATGTTTGTTATCCTTGCAGAGACCAAGTCAGAAGATCACAGGCAAAGTGAACCTATAAAAGAAGCAAAATTGCTTGAAAGTGGATGTAACATTGTAATATGCATTTAAAAATAGGTTATGGACATGAAGATAGACATATAGAATGGCATAGCTAGCAAAAATGAGCGAATTGTGTACTTTGTGCAGAAAGTATGAAACTTTGCACATAGTACCTACCTACCATGAAGTATATTTTGAGATGTGGAACCATTGCAGATTTGGCCTTTAGTATCCTCTACAGTTCATTTTATGCTCAAAAAAATTAAAAAATATATATTTTATATTTTTATCCCCGCCTACTACCCCCAGCACAAAAGTGTGCTGGACACAACTGAAACAACAATAATGGGGACAATTAAAAGTTCCTAGGGCCACTTACAAGGCCCAGTTCCGGGGAAGCATCAGATGATCTGTAAGAGATGGAACAGCTTCCCCGGATGCACATAGTTGCAGATCTTAAAAGAGAAAAGGACAACAAACAACGAAGCCACGCAAGAGTGTTGCTGTAGGTCATGGTGTTACATCTGGAAAGTAATTCGGCTAAACGGCAATAAAAAGTGACTGCTTCCTTACTCATACCCCCGGTTGTTGAGAAAATTAAAGGAGTGAAAGATGCCAACTCCACCTCACGGACACGATCACCATACTCCCTCTTCTTCTGTTGCTCATGACGTCTATATACAGATGGAATAGAAGTATTGCGGTAGCTCTAAGCATTTGGATGAAACACCCTTATGTCAAAAAAGGCACATTGCCACCGCCCCCAAAATCCAAGAGCATTAATATCGGCTCTGACATCATCTTGTCGGTTGGCAGACTGAGGAGTAATTACTTCTCCACTGAGAGATTGAAGAGGTGGCAACGTCATTACATACTTTAGACGGTAACTCAGCTGTGATGTCACGCAAATCATTATGACGCACGAATGTTAAGCCACCATGCCGACATATCATAGCATGATCAGTAGAAAAATTGGCACCACAAACACAGTGACTAGGAGTATTCAGTAAATTCCAATCATAACGCAGGTGGAGTGCATCCCAGAACTCCTGTTTAGTTAGATGGAAACCTTGATCTTGTAGTGGCAGGGCTAACAACCACGAAGAGGCTTCAGGTTCGCTATTTAAATCAACAATTCTTTGAAGTTGTGTAGAGAGACTGTTCCTAATCTCCAGGGCATGTTCCTTAGTTGCCATACGCCTGCTCTGATGGACCTGAGCCTTGATGGATTGAGTATCAGGGGGATGAGCACAAACAGACTGTTTAAAGATTAGTTCTTTCAAAGGAGCAGTAATTTGTTGAGAAGCAGCAAACTGTGAATCACAAATGCTAGTGGGATTGACTACACCCAAGCCACCAAAACGACAGGGAAGAGAAAACAAGGTACGTTCAGTATTGGAACCTGCAGGACATCTACTGAGTGAAGGAAGAAGCCGCAAACGAATAGCATCTTCCAATGGCTGAAAAAAGAAGCTAATACCAGGAATAGTTCTCATCAAGTAGACCCAACGACCAATCAACCCATGGGTGAATGCACAATAAGCAGCATGTGGCCTACTAGTAGCAATCTCTATTAAAGCAGAAACTTCTGCAACCTTTGTCTATATATCATTCATACAACACTAATTTTTTTCAAACTATTTAAGATCTTTATCCAAGAAACAAGTTGATACTTGTTGCAAGCTCATAGCATATTCCATTTCAAAGTTATGGTAATTTTTACCAGCAGCAAATTTATATAAATCCAACCGCCCAAGCAATTACACTCTCCATCTACATTCTTGTTTGCTACTCAAATTTTGCATATTTTTTATCTAATCATGAGCACTGCAGGTTGCATATACAACCAAAAAGTGGAGATATCCAGAGGTGGGGCATGTACCCTCCTCTCTTGCGATCGTTGAATAAAAGTTCATAATTATACGTATTGTTATTAGCACTTTACAATGGCCAGCACTGAAGGTCTGACAGCAACATGTGCTGCAGCCTGTTGCTCTATCAGCAGTTTTAACTACAATGGGGGTTCTGTAATAATTCATTTGGGGTTGGGGGAGGGGGTGCTTTTTTACTCCCCTTTGACAAATGAACTCCTTAATTTATAAATCAAAATCTCAGTGAATACGTCAACAACAACTGTAATATTGAATGAAATACATGTGTTTTGCCTGGTACAATAGCCCAGAACTGTACCTGAGAACTCAAGCATGAGATTACTTCTCATCATTCTTACGTACTATAGGTCATTCAGAGGGTGTAGCTGAGAATGCACCTGAGGGAGTCTAAACTATCCTGAGTACATGGCATGCCCCTTTAGATGCTATGTGTGTAAACTAGCTATGAACACAAATATCTTACTCTCATTGTGACTCCCCTTAGTCATTTCTTAGATGGAGGTCTGACTGATAGTACTGTTTTTAAAACCTGTATGTTAATTTTTTATTGCTGTGAAGCTTTGGAAAATACTTCTTTTGAAGTCATTAGCTTTTTAGCTACACTTGCAAACATGGAACACATTTCGCTATATATTTCTGGGACTTTAACTACTAGCAGTTCAACAAAGCCTGACAACAACGAACCATCTTTTTCAATGTTATCACCTGCAACTTTAAGGAGGTTAGATCCGTGTTCTTTAAAACTCTGTTCATTTGCTTTTTCATTTGTTTTTAGATCCACTGAAATCAAAAATGGTAACATTTCTGTGCACGGGAAATACATATATCCATTGTCTCTGTACTTCAAATACTCTGGAATATGCTCCTTGGTGTACGAATTCAGTCTTTGTAGGATGGTAATTTCTTGTGAGACACCTTCATTCTTGTGGTCCCTGACTTTGTCGTACCTTGAATGCAACATAGCTGCTAATGTTGCTCCTCCAAAACGAAGATAAACATTATCACTATCTCTTTCAGGTGTCAGGCTGGCTGAATGGCTTTCAGTTGCTTGTAACGTTGAATGGCATTCTTGAAGGAATACATCAAAAGCAGCAGAGGAGAACAAAATCAGGAAAGATTTAAATGCATTCTTTAATTCTAAATGAGAAGTGCAAACTTTCCTCCATTTGGATCTTACAGCAACTATTTCTGCAGCCAGTGGTTCTGATGGATGCACTGATAATAGCGTCAACTGTGAATTAGTATCCACTAAAAGCGATGGTGCCACTTGAACTGAAAGTTCAAATATTTATCCTTAGTAGTTGAACAACTTGTATAGAGTTTCACAAATTGTTTTTGCAGATGTTCAATAAGAAACACGGTTTCACTCGGAGTTACAGAACTGGAAAACTCTTTCAAAACATTGTCGTGCGTGGGCACCTGATGTTTTACAGCAGCAGATACAATTATTGCAGTAGACATTGCATTAATTCTTTCCACAGCATTGGTTATACTTTTTTTTCCCCTTCTTATTGAGTGCTTTCGTTGTTTTTGGTTCGTTTCAAGGACATCTTTATCTTTGCCTTTTCCATCAGGCTGGCTCTTCAGCATGCTCTTCTTGCTTCGTTTTGACTTAGGTTGCTGAAGGTCGTCACTCGACTTGCTGGATGTCGGTGCCATTCCCTTTCGTGACTTTTGGCGACTGCTCACTTTCTTTTGAACTATTGACGGAGTACTAGAGGCGAGACTAGTGGCTGCTTCTCCGGAGACTTCGGTCTCTATTTCGGTCCTCTTTGGCTCAACATTCACATCCTGTTCACTACATTCTCCTCCGAATTCTTTAACGGCATCAAACAAGTCTAGGTTGCTGAATCGAAACATCTTTTACTCTATAAGAACCACATGGACTTCTACAACAGACGCCGTAACAAGAAAATTATTGCTACGCGCCTCAAAAAATATTACGAGAGGCGCGCAAGGAATTGACGCCTTCAACGTGCTGACAAGAGATTGCATCATTCTCCTTACACAGTGTGTTTCACGATCTTATTGGAAGTTCGACACACTCTCTTTTTTATATATTATGAACTCTTGGTAGTAACAGTAAGGTTACACGTGTGGTTTGGCTCCATTAACAAGTTCAGAAGGGGACATAACAGATAGAGTATTTTATAGCTTTCCCATGATGAAATGTATTTTGGTGAAAATTGTGATTGGTCATAAAATAATATTATGTATTTTGTTATTATTATCAAGTCTACCGGTTGGGCACTGGAGGGTTTGCACAGAAGGCAGAGCCTGTACGAGGTGCTTCACCACTAGCCCAGGGAACCTAAGCGAAAACTGTTGAGTTTAGTATCCTAAAGTAAAGCGGGACAAATGCTGAAAAAAAGCCAACCCCAGCGTGACTTCGATCTGCAGGCCACCCAGATGCCGGCCAAGCGCCACACTCAGTGGTCAAACCAGGGAGGCCACCTAAGTATGGAATTTTAAACAGTTTTATTATTATCAAGTCTACCAGTTGGGCACTGGAGGGTATATTGTGTCAGACATTTGAATGAAACAATTTTAGTGGGTCAAGCAGTACTACAAACAAGACAAATTTCAAGAGCTTTTGTAATTCCATCCCGGCATGAGTTTTCGAAGGCTTGACTCAATCATAGATACTACACCCACCGGGGGGTGTAGTATCTATGGCTCAATGCTGGTACATAGCTACTTATGGCTGAACTTGACTACTCAAGATGAGAAATAGGAACAAAGTGAAAATTTCAACTTTTAGTGTTGGTCATACGCCTTGTAGCTAACAAGACAATCCCTTGAGTGAAAAAACATCAAATAAAGGTGGGCGGAGGAATGTGCCGGGCCGGAACAGTCGAACGTCAAACAAAAACCGTCCCGCACCGACGGCGAGTCTTTGTTATTGTGATATGACGAAATGCATATGGGAGGTCTACTGTAACCGAGCGAGTGTAACCCGAAAAACGTTCATCAGTAGTGTCTCTACTCAGCCGGTTCTAGGGTAATTGCTACTTTGGTTGTCAGTGTGCGGTTAACGTATTAAAACCATAGCTAGTATTAACACAATATCGTATAGCTACCTACGTCAGTACTCACCATCCATACAGGACAGTTGAAACGGCTCGTCGGAAGGATCTGTGACCACACGTCCAAAAGTATATGTAGAAAAACTCTCTGAATAGCTCATCGCTTTAAAAGGCAGCTCTGCGGTTAGTAATAGCTATTTGTTACGTCATACATATATAGCTAAAACCTCAATGCCCATATTTTTGCGGTACATGTGAGTGATGCAGCTCCTTATAGTCTAATTAATATGCATGGTTATATTGCATGCTGTGTGCAATCTATAGCTGATGTATAATAATATATATAGAGAGAGACTCATGATAGCTATAGCCTATAGTATGTAAATATATGTGTAGTACAATACCTAGCTATATACATGCACCTCAGTGTAGAATTCTAGGGTATACGTTTGCATTACTTAAGTCTATAAGATGCTTTTCCAGTGATAACTTCTATTAGCCGTTTCTGCTGCACAGTGTTGCTTACTCCAAGTTCTTCTAGGTCAGATGTAGTGTACGACAACATGGCTTTTCCATCAATCTTTTTTTTCTGAAAAGTGCCCTTGTATTGTCCAAGATTCATCTTATCGAGTAGTCGGAGTACGTCATTGACATTGAGGGATCGCAGGTAGGTTCTGTTTTCATCTGGCGAAGTAAGAGGAGCTGGTTCAGAGCTCAGTGATTTGCGGCGTGATGGAGGAGGTGTTCTGGGGAGAGGTGGACGTGGGGTTTCTCTAGGATGACATCTGGGCCACGTACCCTGCTTGTCTCTGTGGATTGATGTAAAAAATGGCTTTACTGTGAATTCTAGGCTAGGTGAACACCCTGCAGGGTAATCATATGGTGATTCTGAAGGCAGTGAGTAAGGATTATCGGTAGTGTCAGCTTTGTGATCATAAATAATGTTTGGTTTCTTCAATGTATAAATTTGTGATGATGTGCCATTTTGGACTGCTTCATAGAGCTGTTGTTGGGTAGCCAGCTCATAGTGGTTTTCAATAGCAAAGACACTTCTTTTGACCAGTGATGGTGTGAAATTCTCGTATGTGTGTTGAGTCTTAGTGAGGATTGCACCCATGTTGAAACCAGGGTACTGTATTCTTTGAACTCTGATGGGTAGTGACACTGGTAATTCCATTAATGGATAGTCATTTTTTCCAAATAAGTCAGCAGTACAAATGTAACTCTGCAGAGGCCCAGGTTCTTCAAGAGTGAAAGTCATTCCGCTGTTTATATAGGACAACTTGGTGTTTACATTGTCATTGAAAACCTTCACTAAGAGTGGAAAATCTTTGATGCAATTTGTGAGCTCCAAGAGGTACATTTTCACATCATTCGGATCAATGGAAAAGTCACCAGCACAAGAAAGCTCCAATTTCAACATTTTTTTGTCACTATTGAAGCACTCCAATATAGACTTGCCAAACATTCTGCTGGATACTTTCTTGGGAAAAATCAGTTCACCAGCTATTACAGATGATTCGTCAGATTTACCTTTGTAAGATTTGCGCACTCTCATTGCTTTAGGTAAGCCATGTTTCTTGGAACCTTTAAGCACATCATCAATTGTTTCATAATGAATTGATTCTGGCGACTTGTACTGGTAAGGAGCAAACTGCAGACAAGAATTCAATGGAATATGATAAAACTCTGGAGTCTTCTCTGATGTAGCTACAACAACTGTTGATGTCTTCACAAAAAAGAAGATCAATTCTTGACCTGCAGAAATGGTGTTCTCTTCTATGACTCCTAAATTTCCGTGGGTTACACGTACCATTTGTGGAAACTCAAAGTTTTTATGAAACTCTGTCAAATTGTATGAGTCAGACACTATGATGGCAGGCTCTTGTGGCATGTAGTAGCTTTGATCATTGTCACCTGTGTTATTGCAAGATGGAACTGGTGGCTTGTCTTCAACGCTACTTGGTGGAAGAGATCTTCTCCGAGCCTGCAGCAGTGGCGATGCATTTGTTGAACTCTTGAAGGATGAAAACCTAGTTCTAGGACGTACGGGTGGAGACGGTGTTTTGCTTCTGCTTAATCTTGGCTTTATTCGTGGTGATACTGGAGGTTTTGAGGTACTATTCTTGTCTTTCTCCATTATTCGTTCTATAGATTAAAGAAAACAATTATAGCTACACAGTGTAAATACATATTGATGGAAAAGAGACATGAGTATTATATTGTGACATATTTTCATTCTAATGATTCTATATCTAGTTAAATACAATGTCATCATTTTACTTCATGTACATGAAGTAAACAGACTACATGCACGAGCCAAGTACACACTGTTGTTGACTAAAATGACATGCCCATATAAATAGCCACATAACTATAATTATCAAGAGTCCCTCCACTATTATTAACTCTTGATAATATCGATATTCACTTCACTTCTTTTTGTAGGTTACAGTACAGTTGTGTCTGCGACTCCAACAACAGTTTCATATCATTACAGTAAGAGTAAAATTCAAATCAGTAGCAGAGCACCTGCCATACAAATATTATAGTATGTTCACGTTGAGCTGAACCCTGAAAAACAGCTAAAAATTAAAAGTGGATTTTTTTCTCAACAAAGTTAACATTTCTGCCAACCAGATGATTATTGGTAACAGCAAAGGTGTCAACAACAGACATGTACAGTTTGGCTCCATCACAAGTTTGAGAAAGGACACTGTACTTATATGGCTTCTCCATAGGAAATGTATTGTGAAAATTTTGATTGGCCGTAAATATTAAGTCAAACATTTGAACAAAAAGATTTTGAAATATTTTTAGCGGATCAAGCAGTACTACAAATGAGCCAAATTTCAAGATCGTGTGTAATTGCATCCATGAGTTATTAAATGTTTTTGAGGATTCAGTTCAACACGAACATACTATAGCTATATGTGTAGATTTATGGGAAGAAAAGCATGATTGATGCGTAATACAGTAGTAGATAAATTTGACTGACGTAAAAAAATGAAGAGAGGAGAGAAACTGGAACCACTACTATAAAGCTCATTAAAATATAATCAGTACCACATGCATCCATTCTTAAACTTGTCATGCAGTCTATCTAGTGCATGCATGAGTTACACGTGGACTGAATAAGTTTACAGTAGTCACAAGCTGTAGCATGCATGTTGACTTTGGAGTAACAAGCTAGCTCACTACCGGAAATAATTCATAATTATAATTTTAGTGACTTAGCTACTACTTCAAGTAGCTATATAGTTCTGGAACTGGGCCTATAAAATATTTGTTTTTTTGGAACTATAAAACCATAATTGCAACCACAATAAAATATTACATGCACTGAAACTATATATGCTGCCACTATGCTGGATGACTTCACTATGTAGCTAGCTGTAGACAATTTAGCTGTACATCATGCGCTACTTCTTTCAGAGTATACAGTTTACTACTAGTTGCATGTCACAGTCTACCTCGATGGTACCGCTACTAAACTCGAGCCACGCCCAAACAAAGTAAAGTAGGCTGTTGATATTTAGCCGGTCATTACTATTTTTTTTAAAAACTTCGCTCGCTCCTACCCCCTAGCTCGTCTCGAACTCACCTTCATACAACTAGTGTGTTTGATACTCGAGTTATGGTGACACTTCCTAATGTTTATACAACAAACGACCAGCTAAATAAATATTTGCACCGTGACCTGTGACTGGCTAAATATACACTTCGAACGAAGTACATATCCCGACTTTAGACATAGCTAACATGTGGGCAGGTCGTTTTGTAGCAGCCACACCCATAACGGCCTACGGCATTGAATTGGGTCGCTGGAACGCTTGCACGCTATAACAAATATCTGTTTACATTAGAATAGTGAAATAGCTAAACACATGCACTCCCACAAACAGAAAGTACTTACGAGTTATACCACAGCCGATCACTTGACAGTTCTTTGTCCCATATATAGTTCTTGCGGTTTTCAGTACATTAAAATAGTTGTTTGTGGGTGTGTCTAACAATTTAGTGCGAAAAGGGTGTGTGCATAGACTAATTAATATGCAATAGTCTGTAGTTATAGCCTATAGGTCTCTTTTCCACTGAGCAAATCTAGCAGCAGTTTCTGATGTAGGTCGGTCAAAACTCCAAGTTCTTCTAGGTCTACTGTTGTGAACGATAAAAGAGTTCTTCCATCAACCTGATTTTGCTGAAATATTTCTTTGTATTGTCCAAGATTCAACTCATCTAGTACTTGGAGTACACCGGTGACATTAAGGGATCTCAAGTAGGTCCTGTTTTCATCTGGTGTTGTGGGGGGTGAATCACTATGCACATACGAATGCTGCGGTGTCAACTTTGGAGTTTCCTTAGGCCTACGCCGGGGCCATGTTTTCTGAAAGAGTTCATAAACAGGTGTTCTTCTGTGGTAGGTAGGTGGTGGGCTAGTAATAATTGGAGTAATTGAAGATGTGAATGAGCCTTGAAATTGTGACTGCACCAATTTCTGTTTGTGCATGTTACTATCATCACCCTTCAATCTGGGAGTAGAATAAATAACTTCAGGTCGCTCTAAATCATAAATGTGCAAACTGCTGTCTTCATTTCTCCTTTTAATCTCATCATAGAAATGGCCTTCATCATCTTGACCGAGAAACATGCTACTGGTGACCATGGATAAGTTGAAGCATTCATAAACATTTTTGACTTTGTCGTAAATGCTCTCCATGCTAAATTTTGGACATTCTATGGCTTTGACCTCTATTGGCATTGCAGTGAGAATTTCTAACAGAGGATAGCCCAGTTCTCCATGTACATCTGTACTGCATATGCAACTGTGCAGAGTTTTACTTTCTTGTAAAGTAAACTCTGTTCCCGTATGAATGTGGGACAGTGCTTCATTTCTTTCTTGGTCGCAGAATACCACAACTGAACTAGGAAACTCATTGATGTTTTCAACATATTCTATGAGATACATTTTGGTATCTGATGGATTGGTAGAAAACCCTGCTGCACAGGAGAACTTAGCCTTCATACGTTCTTTGCTTCCGTTCAAGTATTCTAGGACTCTTCTTTTCCCTTGACCTAATATTCTCTTGGGAAATATTAATTCACCTTGTATCATGTAGTAGCTATTGCCTTTGTACGATTTTAACACTTTGACTACCTTGGGCAAACCATCGCTTCTCTGGATCAAATCTTCGACTGTTTTGTAGTAATAGGATTTTGTTAAGTGTTCTGTGCCATTGTGCTGGTAAGATGAAAATTGTAAGGAACAATTTAATGGAATGTAATATGGATCTGTTTCACATTCCTTCACTGCTACCACAGCCTGAGTTTTCTTCTTAAAGAACAGTACGAGTTCCATTCCTTCTGACATACTGAAGTCTTCTGTCAATCCATAGTGACCCTCAGTGACAGAGACTAACTGGGGAAGTGGAAATTCATTGACAAAATTTTCCAAATTGTATGATTTTGCATCTGCTGCTATAGTAGACCTGGGGGATGCATACAAAGCTGTTAGTTGTGTGCTGCTTTGTAGTCGTGTTGCTGGTGTAGTGATGATGTTACTGGTGACAGAAACAGGCCGCCTCTTCTCTTGAAATGATTCAAGATCTCTTGTAGCTTCTTTTGTGAAGTAGTTATTGGTAGATGTTTGTTCAACCTATACAATGTGCATGTGTAAGTGCGTGACACAATAGAATACAAACAGTATTAGACACATTGTATACAACTAGCTTATTGTGTTAGCTTGCAAGTCAGTGCAGACATCATAAGGAGTGAACATGTGTGTTCTATACTGACCCCTTGTAGTAATTGTGAGGAACATGTTTACTACATGTTCTAACTGATAATATATTGATGTAATCTATGATGTAATTTCCATGCCACATTTCATATTTCATGCTGCAACGACACTTTTCCCTATCCGAGACTCATGTACATATCATGCATGCATACACACCTGTAAATATACAGTTAGGATTATTTGAGGGACAGAAATTTTACTAATCAACTCTATGAAGATTTGAGTCCAGCAATATAATTCAACTCTGATGGATAAATTTAGGATTCAGTGCTGCCCAAACTATACAAATATATAAATAAAGTACAAACAATATAAACAACACTGTGGTGATAATTTCTTGAAAATTTCTATATGTAGTTGCATGATAGCTATTACATGCCACAAGCTCTGCATGATATGCTGTATAAATTTCAAGACAAAAGTTTGGCATATTTTGATGGGAAGATTATTTAATTTTTAGCAAGATTTAATTTAGATAAAATATATTATATATATGTTGTGGCTGTGATAGTTTGTGGGTTTTATATAAAATAAATAATGGTGAGTTTTACTTTGAAAATATTTGCCAATTCAGTTTTCCTCACCAAAATTTGTAGCAGCTCGTAGTAGTAACATGGTCACCTTCTTGTCCGCATGATTTTACGTCACACATGAGAATTTGCAGAGCAATTGATCACATACTACCAATTGTGGCCATAGTATTCAAAAAAACTATATAGCATCACCATTGAATAGCTACACTATACCAGACTACTGTGTGAGTACACTCAGGATACTATACTGTACTCCCCTTATAGCTACACAGTACACTCAGGATACTATACTGTACTCCCCTTATAGCTACACAGTACACTCAGGATACTATACTGTACTCCCCTTATTGCACTGGGTAGACAGTTCTCAGTATTGATAGCTAACTGATTTTTCCCAGGCGACTGGATTTTTCAAACAATCCTTACAGATATTAAGATAAATATCTAATTGTTCCTGAAATGAACATATAGAGTCAGTCAATAACTTGTAGAGAGAGATCACTATTCCACTCCCATTCTCTTATTGTTCTAGGGAAGAAATTGTTAATGTAGGCATCTGTTCTGACATGTGTGAGGATTGGTGGTGATGAATTCTTGTATTTGTGTTAATTCTATTCTGTGAATGCTATCCCACTAGGGACCTGTGAGAAGGCTTAAAGCCTGTGAATACACGGAGTCAGAAATATGTAACTAAAACATGAAGAATGTAGAATGAGTATGAAATAACTAGAACTATAAGACCATTGGCCATAGGCAGATCTGGGAGGGGCAAGAAGGCTTTTCCCCACCTCTTCTCTTTCCCCCCTTGGACTTACAGGACTATATTGACATCAGAAATAGGAATCATGCATTCACACTGTATTCAGAAGTACAAAAATCCAATGGGCAAATAGAAGACAATGGTTATAAATGCACTTTACACCTATAAACTGTACACCGTGAAGAAAGTGAGGCAATTTTTATGCTAAGATCGAGATACTCTTATAGAGCAGTCACTACTCTAATAGAACAGTCACAGTTCTAATGTCATCAATATATTTTGCAATACTACCTTATTTTGATCTTGTACACTTTACCATCAAATATATAGGTTTTATCAGGTGTCACTATTCAGTGGACTGGACTACTGGACTGGAATACTGGACTGGACTACTGGACTGACATAGCTTTTTTTGTTTTTGCACATTCTATGGTTGGATTTACGGGGTCTTGCTAGTAAGCATCCTAGGGTACCTGCAGCCCACTTCTAAATGCTGAAGACGAACAGTGGAATGTGCAAAAACTGTCTCATACTGAATAATTTCACTGCTGTTATTATGCTGCACTATAGCTAGTCTATACAGCACTTATTCCTTACCCTGGTGTGTAGTAATGCTGTAGGCAGTGCAGGGAATGTGACAAAATAGTTAACCAGCAATCAACTTGCCAGTGGACAATATCCTTCGAGATATCCTTAGAGTAAACTCTAGGAGCAAGCTAGTCTCGCATGGCCAGTCCTCTAGTTCAGTGCAGGGGCTTACTAATTAGAGATTTTTGAGCATGGGCGCTTATAATCTTTAATTGATCAGCCCTGCACCGAAACAGAAGTCTGGTAGCAAGACTAGCTTGCTCCTCAAGCTTTCTCTAAGAATATCTCAAAGGATATCGTCTACTGGCAAGTCGATCACTGGTTAACTATTGCTGTCACATTCCCTTCACTGTCTGCAGTATTACTACACACTAGGGTAAGGAATAAGTGTTGCATAGTGTATAGTGGCCAAATGAACGGTAGTAATTTATAGTTTCACATATTCCACTGCTTGTCTTCAACATTTAGAAGTGGGCTGCAGGTGTAAGATTCCATAAATCCAACCGGCATAGAATGTGCAAAATCCAAAAACATGTCAGTCCAGTGTTCCAGTCCAGTGTTCCAGTCCAGTGTTCCAGTCCAGTAGTCCAGTCCACTGAATAGTAACGCCCGGTTTTATCTCAGATAGGCTAACTAATATGCTTTGCAAAGCATACACTTTCTTAGCTAAATGTTCCCAAATTCAAACCCAGGAGGTCTATAACTTAAAAAATTTTCTCAAAAGATGTTCAACTAAATTCTTAGAAAGTGCATGCCCTTCATTCATCCAGCTATACCAAACAAAGTTATGCAAATGAATATAACTTGAGTTCAATTATTCTCTTCTTAGTGGAATAAACACTGAGTCTTCTTGCCTCCCTAACCCCGGCCCCCTAACAGTGTCGCCTATGAATTGACCAGCCATTAATAGATTTATATATAAGGTAAGATGAATCCTTTTACAATGATGTTGTAACATAAACCAATTGAGACTTTGTAACATGTTGGTGACACAGTGACCGTATAATTGTAGTTATTGAATATCCATTGAAGAGTTCTCCTTTGATTTTTCTATAAAAAGTAACATGATTATTATGGTGGGATCCCACAAAGAACTAAAGGCATTGATCCAGAGTGGACTCTGAATTTAGTTTTCATGAACAACTGCATACAGTGGAGCCTCTCTTATCCAGGAAGTCTGTTACATACTACCGTCCATATACGTATCAGAAATGTCTATACTAAGAAAAATATGCTGAAGTAACTGTTTTAAACGTAATAAATACTATTGTTGCTATCAGTTTGTGCTATACATTTTAGTGGGTAGAGGGGGAAATCACTACAGAGCATTAATGGTCAGTCTTCTGGGATGTAAAAATGTTTTATCACCTAGCAACCAAGTTAGTGGTAGTCATTATTAGCAGAATAAACAAGCCACTTAACAGGTAAACTACTACCTTTTGGCTCCCTACTTGTGCTTTCATCTAACCCAAACTTCATTATTGTCAATTGACTGTCCATACAGCAAAGGTGCCTGGTCCGGATAAGGGAGGTTCCACTATAGTCAGTAAACTCATCATGGTGCAGGGAATTTAATTACATTTTGTAAATCTTGCTGCATTACGAACATTTATCACATAGTCATAATCAGTTAACAGTTCTCCATCCATTGTTGTCACCTTGTAATAATATACTTGCTGAAATTAAATCCCATAGGCTAATAACTGCTGTTTGCCACCTATGACAGAAACAGTCCAGTGTTCGAAAATTGCAGGGGTTCTGAAGATGCAGGTGACTAGCTGGATCAAAACCATGTAATCTTTTTGGATAACTTAAGTGAGGTAGGCTTTAACATAGGACAAAAGGATTGCAAATTGCCACGCACCTCCCCAACCAGAAGGCAACATGTGAGGCCCAAAATTGAAGCATTACAATGGTTAGTCAAATATGAGAATGTAACATCTGCTCAACAAGTGCTTGAAAATTCTCTAGATGATTCAGATGCTCCAGAGTATAGGATAGAACCATATTCTAACACAGGATTTGTAAAGGGTAGGACTTCCAAATATCGTTGTAACTGGGCCAGACATTGCTTCCCACGAATTAGTACATCGCCAACATGTTTCTGCAAGATAAGAAGAGAAGAGTCAAATATATTTTAACTGAGGATACTTTTTGGATGTGAACATCATTTAAAAATAAATGAGGATGGCTGGAAATATCTGGTTTTAAGGAAACCAATTATGAAAAGGTCCTTAATGGAAATGCCAGGAATGTCTTGAAAGGTATAGAAAGCGATAGCTCCATCTTTCATATGCATGCTCACTACCGGTATACCCCTATAGCCAAGTTATAATGGCTCAAAGCTATATATTGAATCTTTATTGGATTGCCGTTTCTAACACATTTGGTTTTAATGATGGAAAATTATCATACATGATTCAGAGCTGTAGCATGAATGGCTGCATAAAATTTGATAGGCAAACAATTAACTACAAATTACGCACAAAACATAATATTGTACACATCACTTACCAACTGTGAAAAATTCCCTTGTGCCAGCCATGATTTCACAGGTACTTGATAGAGTACTTGCACACTCTCTGATGACTGATCAGTGTTCTCCACAGTGCCTGAACTATCTCCCTTGACTCCTTGATGTGATGAATATGTCAGCTCTGTATGCAGGTTATTCAATGTCATATTTGATTCCTGTGAAACTGCTGATTTCATCTCCACATAGTCTTCACAATCAGTGTCCATGTGATGATCTGTATAGCAAACAAATAGCACAAATACATGAAGGTGTAGTAATCCAGCATATAGAAGGCTGGGAGAGCATTACTATGCAAAGCAGCATTAAAAAACTCATTATCTATGTAAATAGCTAAACTGTGGTCATCTATATGTGGTGTGTGCATGTGCAGTGGTATGAGAGGAATGCAACTATGCATGCAGTATTACACTTGTAGTTCATGTGCAACAACTCAAGTGTATAATATAATAACAAGTATACAGTGGAACCTCTTGGGACCAGGGGTGGCTGAAAAGTCCGTATCTCTGAAACTGTGTATAAATAACCTTATATAAAGAAAAAAATTTAAGTATCAGTATTTTCAACTACCCTAATAGAACTAGACCAGTCATTTGCGTAGTTCGGTTAATCGAGAATCCAGATAAGTGGGGTCTGGATAACTGAAGTTCCATTGTATATATCATAACAAAGTTGAAATCATTTTGCAAATGATTATCATTCAGATTCAGTGGCTGCAAGTGGATTAGGAAATATTTCACACAGAAAAACTATTTTACAAGTAATGTTACAGATTTTCATTCCTATCTGCTAATTCTTGTTCCTTAACATATACATGTGCAGGATAATGATCTTTGTAGCTGCAGTATATAGCTTAAAATGTATGCACAGTCACAGTTATACTTTCTAGTTATATTGCCAGTAGTTTTCAGAAGTGAAACTATGCAGCTCTTTGTAATATAATAATTTGTGTGCTAGCTAACTATCGTTGGTAGATCTATGAACAGATATTTGATAGTGCTGATGTGTGTATGACTTTTTGTTGCAATTATCAAAATTACAAACAATTGTCTTGTAGAGATGATATACCCAATGATTTTAAATACATCATTTTGAAGTGGATGCAATAATACTTGTTACATATAGTTTTAGTTTCATACATGCCAAGCAAGGCTGGTCCAGAGTTAGATTTATGGCCTGGCCATGTGAGACAATTGAAAAAACAACACCATCAAAAGTGTGAATTAAAACTAACCTCCAGTAACAACTTCCAATCATGCTGCTCATTAAGTGGGCATAATAACTGCCTTTTTTCACCTTGAATCATGCCTTCTCGCCCACTACTTTGTAATGGGCATTATATAAAACAAAACATCTGTTCATCTGCTTATATATTTGTGTCTTCGTACAACATGGATTATATTCCCAGTTAGCACACAGCCCTAGGAGTTTTCTCAAGCATTAATTCATTATTTATTTAATTTATTTATGACATAATCTTTAGTACTTGGTTGTATACTTACTACTGAGCAGTTGGCTACTGTTGATATGCCCTGTGAGATTTTTCAGGGTATCATCCATTGGATGGCTTACTTCCAGGTTCCTTCCAGGTGTACATGTGTGCATGTGTGTAATTTGTTTACCTACCAATCATCGATGGCCATGTCGAGGGCAGGTAGTTATACACTTATGTCCAGACATGTCTTGTGCTCTCTTAAAAAAACTGTTGGCAAATGTCACAATGAAAGGGTGTAGATTGAGACTGTGGTCCAGCCAGCAAATTCTCCAATCCTTCAGTAATTAATCATTTCCTCCATAGACATCTGTCTTGAGCTTGATGGTACCATGAGTCACTAATGGAAAAGTTCTTGAACTCCTGTTTAACTGTTTCATGCCACCATGGGCAGGTCATGTCTGAGGCAGCCATCCAACTTTTTTGGTATGCAATCATCAGACATATGTGCAACATGACTCAACCACCTGAGCCTAGCCAAGCTTAACAGAATGTCAACAGACTCTTACATACCAAAACATTCAGCCAACTGACTAGTAGAGATGTGCTGTGCCCACTGCATAGCCCTTCCAATGCCCATAATACATCTAATACAGTGACGATAAAAAGTCTTTAACTTTTTAATAATTACCTGAGTGGGAGCCCATGTCTCTGCGCCATACAAAAGAATACCAAGTACCACCAACCCGTTTAGTTTCCAAACTAAGGTCGCAAGCCAGAAACACAGAATTGTGAAGTTCACCAAAAACTTTGGAAACCTGCATGATTTAGTGATTAACCTCCCTTCTCATCCTACCATGAACCTCTATCAATGACCCCAAATAATTAAATTCCTTCACCACCTCTACAGTACCACCACCCAAATCTAATGGAGCTATATCCTCAGCTGCAAGGTTAACCCCAGCAACAGTCTTTGAGATAAACCAAACTCTGTAGTTACCTCCTTAAAATGCCCTAGCTGTAATAACCATATCTGCATGACCTAGAAGTATGAATCAAGGCTACATCATCAGCAAACAAACACTCAGATATCTCAAATGATGAGAGTCTCCTAGTACAAACTCCTAGTACTAACAAGTTTATCATCTATCCTTACTTCCTGCTGCATTACAGCAACTTAGCCAACACCGAATAACTAATTCAAAATACAAAATAAACAAAGTTGGAGCAATGGTGCAGCCCTGACGCAAACCATTTCTCACCTCAAATGGTAGTGCTTCCTCTCTACTTACTGCTACAGTAGCAACCATCCCATCATGAAAAGAACACACCAAATCAACCAAAGAGTCAGGTACACCATACTTCCACAGAGCACACCAAATAACCTGTCTTGGCACTCACTGAGTCATATGCCTTTCAGAGATGAACAAATAGGAGGAAGATGTTCAATGGTCTTCTCCAACAGTTGATGAACACAAAAGACCATATCCACACAACCACTACCAGCCCTAAAACCACACTGAGAGTCAGCAACAAAGTCTTCCACCACAGCTTGGAGTCGGTCATGCAAACAACTTGCCCATCACATCCAATAAACTGATACCCCTACAGTCACCACACATAGACAAATCACCCTTCTTAGGAACCAGCACTAGAGTTTCATCACGCCATTCTGCAGAGATACCTGTCCAACAATGGGCCACCACAACACTTTACAATATTAGGTAAGAGACCATTACTACCTGCAGCCTTTCCTATTTTAATCCTTGACAAAGCAGCCAATACTTCATCTCCAGTAGGCAGATCACACATCCCTTCCCTCATTGCCATTGGTTGAATATCATCAATTGTGGCCGTATTAAAGGAGCTCTCCACATCAAGAACACACTCAAATGGCCTCTCCATTAACTTAGTAACTGCCATCTTGTTTTCTCACAGCTCTTGGTTAAACTGGCTGAAGGCCAGCTCTACATCTACAAACAACATGAATAATGAAATGTCCTGCCACACTACACTAGATCTGCCTTGAGAAAGTGCAGCTTGAATAGAATTAGCCTTCTCCTGATACCATCTGTTCTTATACCTCCCACACTTTGTGTGCGACTTGATGTCTCTGTGTTAAAATTTCTGTCAATCTCGGTGGTTTTGAGACTGTAACCACAGCGAAAAGAGCTTATTATGTCTACATGATGATTTCCATTGAGCAAAAGGTAAGTGTAGCATACAACAACAAATGATAAGTCCAACACTGCACAGATTGAAACACAGTGACATCAGTGTATCAATAGTGTTGAGACTGGCGCATCAGCACATAATCAATACAGTGCCAATTCTTTGGTACCAGGATGCTGCCAAGTATACCGTTGTATTTTCTTCTTCTCATTCATCACACATAGCTGATTCAAGGCACAAAAAGAAAACAATGCCTCGCCATGCACTCTCATTGATCTTACCAACACCAAAATTTCCCTGCACACCATCCCTGAGACAAAGACTCAGATGTTGAGTCACTTGCACAACTTGCATTAAAGTCTCCCATTACCAATAATACATCACTTGATGGAACTGTGCCAATCACTGCTTGTATATCATCATGAAACGTCTCCTTCATAAGGACACAAATTGTTGACTACTTGATGGATATATTTGTCATTAAGCTGTAAGCGGACAGACACGATCCTAGAATTAACTGCCAACCATGACCCTCCTGCATCACAAAAAGCCTAAGTCATAACAGGATCAAGTAGTACTGCAACTCCTTCACTACATTGTAACGCATTACCTGGCCCAAGCAGATTATGACTGGAGTATAACACTGTAAAGCCATCTACCTCATACACATCACTACCGAACCATTTTGTCTCACTATTACACACTACCCCCATTTTAAAATGTTTCAACTTATTTACGAAATTTAATCTTCCTATTTACTGCTTCTGGATGTTTCCCGATTTGAACAGTAACAGTGTTAATCCCACCGTCTGCCTCAACAAGACTATGAACATTCCAACACCCCACACATAAATAAGGCTTCAAGCGGTGAAAACCACTAGGATGTAAACCTGGTTGTCTAATAAAGTGAGAATTCTCCACTTCCATTGCAAATTTAAATTAAGCACTGAAGACTCACAACACCACTACAGTACAAACTGCTTTAGAGTTCAAAAGGCTACTGGCAAAGTCAGAATGGAAACTACAAGTTTTTAATGTGGTTTCTCTCTCTCACACACACACAGTCACACACACACAGTCACACACACATGCACGCACGCACGCACGCACGCACGCACGCACGCACGCACGCACGCACTCACGCACGCACGCACGCACTCACGCACGCACGTATGGAACGCCGTTTGTAACAAAAATATACCTGACTCCAGCTACCTTATTATCGCCGATAATAAAACACCATCCTTATTATCGCCGATAATAACACTTATTATCGCCGATAATAAGACCTCACCTTATTATCGCCGATGATAAGACTACAGCTTTATTATCGCCGATGATAAGACTACAGCTTATTGTCGCCGATGATAAGGACTCTAACTTATTATCGCCGATAATAAGACAGCGCTTATTTTCCTAGGATATAATTAAGACAGCGCTTAAATTATGTCCTCGGGAGCGTATATAGTTCTATTAGCTTTTATTATTAATAATAATGTTAGCTAGCCAAGTCATGGCTGCTTCAGTGAATCATGGCATCATCAGTGACCAGCTGCAGTATGGAGTTGACCAAGGTCGTAGGCAGACACCAGCTGATCTAGTCAAAAATGATTATTTCGAGGGGCAAATTTTTCGAGGTTGAGCATTGTTGCTAAAAACTTTTTTCACGGATTTGCAAACACTCCCAAAATGTATTAGCTATATGGAGGTCTAGAATAAACTTCTCGCTGATAACTACCCCCATGCAAAACCGCGAAAACTACTGATTTTCCCCTCAAAGTATTTGGTACAGTACCTAACACATGCATCATATGCAACTATCCAAAATTATCAATGTTTATTATTATTATTATTTATTATTGTTAGCACTTTACAGTGACCAGCACTGAAGGTCTGACAGCAACATGTGCTGCAGCCTTAGGATTACCTAACCTAATTTCAGGGACTTAGACCTAATGACTTGACAACTGGTGTACTGACAGTCAAAGAGCATTCATGTCCCAAGCATAGTCATCATCAGCTAAAATGGCATTGAACTCTTCCCAGAAGACAGAAAAATTATTGAGAGAGGTATGTGATATGGTATTAATTTACAAAATGTTACTATATAGCTTTGTATGTTGTAGCGGAAGACAAACGTTTGGAGTTTGTGAACCAAATTTGTCCAGTGACACCTCCAATTCTGACTGCTCATGTGATACGATGAAAAGAAGTGTTTCGAGATACCATGGAACTTTTGAGCAAAGATAAAGTGTTTAAAGAGTTTCCTCTCAAAATTCAATTTGCAAATGAGCAGGCAATAGACTGTGGTGGAGTGTGTCATGATATTATGTTTTCTGCATTTGCTTATTTCCACTTTTTTTAAGGATCAAACCTGCTTATTCCATGTCTGCATGCAAATGGCTAGCATTGGCTGTGGAGTCCCTTCTAATGAGAAGCAGTTTTGGGATAGTTTCACTGTTGAGGAACTATATTCTCTGTATGATTCACTTAGTGCGACTCCAGAAAAGGTTTTGGCTATACTAGATGAACCCATTGAGGAGAATTCTACCCAAGCAACTGTTTTTGGCTATTTAGAGCTTTATGTTGGGAACATGAAGAATGAAGAGGCTAGGTGTTTCTTGAGGTATACCACAGGGAGTTTAG